>NC_135555.1:14411245-14478745 GCF_964340395.1 Glandiceps talaboti | reverse complement strand
AAGTACAGTAGCTGCATGTATTACAGGATTCATGGAAAGCACAGTTTTAAAATGTGCTAACTGGACGGTTTTTTGGGGGTTTTTTGCCAAAAAAAGTGTCAGTCATGACGTGACTGCATAAGGGACGAGTCGCGTCAACTACGTGTTCAGCACTCACTCACTCACTCACTCACTCACTCACTCACTCACTCACTCAGTCACTCACTCACTCAGTCACTCACTCACTCAGTCACTCACTCACTCACTCAGTCACTCACTCACTCAGTCACTCACTCACTCAGTCAGTTTTGTTCATAGCTCTTCACAGAACTCTTCATTAACTATTCGCATCCGTTATAGCGCCCTCACCGGTTACGTTTAAAATCGAGTCCATGTTTACCCTATTTAAGTTTAAATACAGTAATATTTCTGATTGGCATATGACTTTCATCTCTTCTTTAAAACCGCCATAGATGGTTATACAAGCGTCACCAGATTTACTTACATTGTTTCCCAGTCAAGTTACGATGGACATAGCAAATCAGTCATGACAAATTATTAAGGTCGAATGTAATCAATCTGAGTAAGACTATTGAATGTGACGTTGTCAGCAGTCAGTTGCATAGAGATATAAACTTTGAGAAAAAATGAGGTGTCACACAGAAAGCCTCATGTATTAAAAGTTACAGAATAAAGCTGGCATCGACGATCGACTTACCTGTTTTTACCACCTTTCCACATATTCTGGCCAAGTTTATCGTAATCTGACATGTCGTGGTCTGGCTGTCCATGGTCCCACGTACATTCCTCTGCCCAGGTCTGTGCCATGTTAGCCATTTCATCGTGCCAGAACTGACGATAAATACACATATATTACAATACTTTATTACACTAACGTTAACTATATAATTTCCAGTTAGTACTCATCAAGCTGATATTAGCATAATCCAGTTGGACAATTTATGAAGTAAAAGTGTAGAACATTTTTAAAACAAAATAGTATCGGGAAAGAAAGAAAGAAAATATTAAACACGCACGCACGCACGTACTCACTCACTCCTCAGCTCCGTACTCAGTCAGTCACCCACCCTCACCGACCCTTCCTCCCTCCCTCCCTCCCTCCCTCCCTCCCTCCCTCACTCACTCACCCACCCACCCACCCACCCTCACTCACTTACTCACTCACTCACTAACTCACTCACTCACTCACCCACCCACCCACCCACCCACCCACTCACTCACTCACTCACTCACTCACTCACTCACTCGAGAAGATCAAAGCTGGGGAGGGGGACTTGGATGCCAGGCTAGGATGACGTGTAAAACACATCTACCATTTTCACTCACTCACTCGAGAAGATCAAAGCTGGGGAGGGGGACTTGGATGCCAGGCTAGGATGACGTGTAAAACACATCTACCATTTTCATTGAAGTTTTTTTAGGCAGAGAACTACAAGTAATTCTAACACTCTTCACCTACAATGGTTGTACTTTGCACGATGGGGGTCTGGCTGGTTTGCATTGCCATATGCTATTCTTCTTATTGTTGAGAAACTACCATAGGGTGCCGTGATCAGCCATAGAACTCATATGTATAGAACCGTACGTCACGCGACAGTAGGGAGCCCTCCACGACATTCAGGAAAGGGAAGAGAAAGTACGTGTTGTTTGTTCTATTTTCGAATTCATTGTATGATCCTAAATTATCAAATTAGCAACTTATGATGGCCACACATCCATAGACGTCTCAAGCACAGGGGATGGCGATGTTGCTTAAAGTTCACTATTAGAGGGCGACCCGAAGGGCTCTCTGAGTGCCATATGCATCCACCAGTAAACAAAATGACGTCATTCAACACTGACCTCTATTATCTTAGAATCTAGGACAGTGTTAGTCTGTAAGGTATGCCGTGACGGTGCGCCCTCAACCATCGGCCAACCCAGAGAGGAGGCCGGTGAGGGCGAAACGTCACGACGTATCTTACAGTCTAGGACAGTGTCATATCAAGACAAACTCACCTACCGCCATTACTATATTACGCGCTGACTAATACAACTACTAGAGAGGTGTCTATTACAGGTATGTACATGGTTATTTTTGTACAGCTTGGGATCGGCTTGCTAAAACTCGTTCCGAAACTATGGGAGGAAGAGCTGTGCAGCTGTGATAGCTCTGAAAACTACGACTCGTAGGAATCGCACGGGCTTCCACAACTGGGAAACCATAACTACAAGTACGGGCGAGCTGCCAAAAAAAAATCATTTGCTGATCTGAGTTCCCGACTGATAATTATTCTGTCTTCACAATAACCTAATCCGTGCTATTGATGACCTAGCGACGCCGATAGCTGTACACTATTTTAATACCAGTAACATGTAACGCGACCAGCTGTTTTTGTAATGACGCAATGAGTGGCAGCCATGCGCTGTACATTGTCACATTTTTTGTAGTAAAACCATGGACATTCAGAGAGAGTCTCTGTCCAATGTCTATGGTAAAACTACATGGAGGCGCACATACATGTATATAAATCACTTTTGATGTTGTCGTTGTTTTTCTTTACTTGATATGAATTCGACGACGATGTCGAAGTCTCAAATGCTCTCACTGACAGCATGGAGTGGTAGCTCGGGAGGACCTACTAGTACTAGGCCAAAAAAAAATAAAAATCTGGTTCTGGTCAGGGTAAACTTTCTAAAGTGGTGCGACGACGCGCGTTTTTTTTTTTTTCCTAATTTTTTTTTTTTTTGGCAAATTAGTAAATACACATTTTTGACACTTTACATGCTCTCGGAAGATGTCATACAACTCTGGAAGTTGACACTGTTGTATGGCAAGTTTTATACGATGCGGATCAATCATCCATCAGGGCATCACTAGTCACATTTACAAATTTATCTTATCGCCCAGTGATTTGCAGTTATAATCCCGATTTGCAGTTATAATCCCATCCAAGATAATGAGTCTTGCCTTGCAACCACTGTATAATGTCATTGTGCAACTTGCAACGTTAAATAACGAGAAATAGGTCTGTCCAACGGACGTAGAGGAGGCAGTGTTTTCTTTCGAGCACCGTCCATCATCAGTCTGATACGCAGTCTGTATACGGTACGATGTTTGACACGTCTTTCCAACTCATCGCAGATGGAAAGACGTGTCGAACATCGTAGCGCATACATCCAGAGCTAACTGCTTACGCTACAGGAAAATCTTTGTATTCAGAAGGCAGAACGAAACGATCACCAGAACTAAGAACACCTCGAAAGTCAGCTGAATTGATATCAACATTTCGATTGCTCACGACGTACTCAAACTTCTGACATTTTCGAAACATGTGAGCGGTTTACCACCTAGCACAGTGAACACACTATTTCCCGTGATTCCCATCAACCACGCTCATCGTACATATTACGTACACATATCGTACGGGGGATTATGGGTATGCAACAGTACTAGAAGAAAAGGGTACCCGTTACCAAATAGAAGTGCGCCATCACACGAGTTAAATTTTTTCCGCTAGCCTTGCATACAGTGTTGATCGACGGGGAATTGTAAATAAGGAACGGGAAAGCAAAAATTATCGGAAAAAAAAGGATCGACGCGGGGGTATTCAGGGCACGCGCGCGCTGACCAGAACCAGACATATTTTTTTTTTTGGCCCTACCTTCATGCTGTGAGACATGGAGAAAGTTGTGGTTCAAACACAGGGTTCAGCAAGTATATGATTGATTGATTGATTGATTGATTGATTGATTGATTGATTGATTGATTGATTGATTGATCGATTGATTGACCGACCGACCGACCGACCGATCGATCGATCGATCGATCAATTTATTTATTGATTAATTGATTTATTATTTGGTTGAATGGTTGACCGATTGAATGAATTGAATTAGGGATTTTCAGACGAAAGTCGACACATATTTAGGGATTTTTTTTTCATGAAAGAGTGACCAATTTCGATGACACATACGCGTATACTTTTCTTTAGGAGCCCCCCCCCCCCCCCCCCATACCGGCATACATCCTACCATCCATTCGAAAATTAATGACACTTTTTGTCTAAGTGTAATGATGATGTTCCCAGTTATGGTTCCTTAATGCGGGGAATCAATGCTACGACTCGGTCACAAGTAGTAGCTAGCCAGGCATACACCCTAATGATCTATATTTGTGTAGAAGAATCCAACAAAGTTGCAGTCATTCTGTACATCTAATTTATTTGCAGCCGGAGACTAGATATCTGTAAACCATCGAATGGCAGTTAAAGAAGAAAGTCAAGTCACTGAACTTGAACTCGAACCCACCCTGACAACACCGACTTACAGATATGAAGATGATCCACCTGACGGTGGTTGGGGATGGCTGGTCGTTCTTGCATCACACATTGGTCTCTTGTTATCATACGGCAGTTCGGTGTGTTTTGGTCCGTTCATTGTCCGTCTAAATGATTATTTTGATGACGGTGCAGGTGTCATCGGTGGAATAAGCGGCATGGCCATTTTAGTTAGTCAGGCTATAGGTAAGGAGTGAACGATACTATTTACGTGACGTAAGTGCCTTATATTACAAATATATCCCGTTGCTCTTCAAGTTAAGGCCGAAGTACAAATGTTCAAAACGCAAGGGAAATACAACAGTTCTGACGTCGATCGCTATATAATTCGAAGGTCACAGACTTCTCACGTATTTCTAAGATGAACACGAAGATGACCCCTTCTAAAACTACTTTAAAAAGTGATGGGTCGGTCGATCGGTCGCAAGAAAGTTTGTATATGTTGGTGATACTTTCAATTCATAATGATTTTTAACAGTTTGATGTTTTATAAATGACATCAGAAGAATACTATAAACCCTTTATTTTGTAAAAGGGTAAATTGCCAATTTTCGGTGATGAGAAGTGTTTTGCTGCGTCACCACCAATACCATCAGTAACGTTGCGATTTGTTTTATCGGCCATAGAGGGCGTTTATTCAAGCCGTTCAGCCGTATTAAAACTGCATTGCAAGTATTTACCGATATGCAATAAATTGTGTAATGCGTACATTTTTTGTAAACAATTGGACAATTTGTAATTTGTAGAAAAAAATATTTTCGACAACTATATTGACATTCAATGTTTTCTACAGGTAGTAACTTATTATATAATGGCCATATAAACACTCGTCACAACATGATCTTGGATTCCCAAGAAAACACTGACTTACTGATATGACGGGGGTGTATGTATATATATATATATATATATATATATATATATATATATATATATATATATATGTGTGTGTGTGTGTGTGTGTGTGTGTGTGTGTGTGTGTGTGTGTGTGTATTATATCACTTAAGGAATGGTAATGGCAAACTGTGTTTATCCATAATGTTTTATTCAAAATATCTCTTTTTCAAGGTCCTATATCTGCTGCTTTGATGAATCGATACAGCTGTCGAGTTGTCGTCTTTACCGGTGGTGTTATATCGTCTCTCGGTTTTCTGGCAAGTTCGTTCGTAACTGAAGTACATCATCTATACATCACATATGGATTAATCACAGGCCTCGGTTATGGTTTGATTATAACACCGGCCATGGCATTCCCCGCACGGTATTTCAAGAAAAGATATACGTTTGCGAATGGTCTTGCATATGCTGGAAATGCTATAGCTTGGATAGCCATGGCACCTTTATCACAATTTTTCATTGAGATGTACGGATGGCGTGGGGCGATGCTGATATTTTCAGCCATCCAAATGCACGTGTGTTTATTCAGTTTACTTCTCCGACCGCCGCCACAAAAGAGAATCCTTGTAGAGGAAGGATCGGATTTTGAAAAAACAGAACAAGAACTTTTAGTAGTGGGTACTGATACTGATAGGTGTACTTCTAAACATGATAACAGTGACGAAAGTGCTCAGGTATCTGCTGTAAAGACAGAAGATGCTCGTACCTGCATCAGTAACAAACCTTTCAGATCTTGTATAAATTTGTTTGACTTATCATTATTTTTAAACCCACTCTTTGTGTTGCTTTGCATTGACTACGTCATGTTTGCAATGGGCTTCTTTCCAACCATGCTTTTTCTTGTGGCCCGAGCCTTGTCATATGACATCCCTGCACCTCTACCGACATCCTTACTTATGATAACTGGTGCTTCAAGCCTCGTTGGTCGTGTCAGCCACGGTGTCATCATTGATAGTAAGATCATCACTTCCGTACAAGGTCTAGCTGGTGGATTAATGATCTGTGGGCTGATCAACTTGTTCAGCGTTCTTACAACAAGTTATACTGGGTTAGCAATTATGTATGCTGTCTTCGGATTTTCCAATGGTATATATAATCCACTGTCGACGGTCGTTATCAAGGACTTTGTTGGAGTAAAGAAGTTGCCATACGGACAAGGACTGTGTCAAATATTTCGTGGAATTGGTGGATTAATTGGACCTCCAGTAACTGGTAAAAAAGATACTTATTTCACACTACATCATGCTAGTGTTCATTTCAAAATGTTGATTTCAAAACAGCATTTTTGTATTTTGCTTTCTACAACTTGATGTGAACATTACCAACTTTAACACATAAATGATTTTTTTTTATTTCTGTGATAAGTGAACTGGGGTAACCTGAGTCTAAAGTTGTTATAGTTACCAATACACCTCGAGGCCAAAATAGCGTATGAAATCTACAATACAAATAAAACGCAAATTTAATTTTCTTTTACAAATAAGAACCAGTTGCAATGACATGATATGATTTCTGATACAAGTATAGACGCTTCATTAAGAATCATAAACCGTAATGTTTACCTAAGATTGAGCCCGTTTTTCCATCCAAGACCAAACGCCAAAACATTCTAGTGTCACTACGACATCTTGGTAAAAAAAATAGTGTGGTTCCGATATTGGCCAATCTCAAAACAGGGTGGGTAGGTAGGATTTGTTTGTTTTTTATCTTCGAGGATGTAGATCTGTTCAAATGTTCTCTTCATATTTACAGAGGTTAACAAAGACTTCACATCGATGTAATCGCACTTTTCTGTACGACACGCAGGAGACATCGTGTGGCACGGTGCATTCAACCATGTTGTTTTAATCCCACCATCGCGAGCCGATGACGTCTTCAAATCTCTATTTTTCTCGCGCGACTTCGCAATTTTTTTTCTCGATTTTTCGATAATTTTTTCGAATTACCTAAAAGCAAATATGGGTGGCAGTAAAAAAACAAGGTTCGGTCGGGTTACTGGAACCAAACAATTTTTTTGGCCATAATGGTATATTTAAGGATGTTTTTCGAAAATTCGTTAACAAAACGAATTACCGTCTACAGATGACAAGTTTACAATTACAGTATCTTGCTTTAATTTTGTAACATTCATTTATATCAACCACAAGATTCTCAAAGATTTTCCGGTTTTTTCCTATATTACAGGATTGATATTTGATGCCAACCAGAGCTACAACATGTGTTACATATACTCAGGAAGTATGTTGTTCCTAAGTGGTTTCATATTGGTGTTTGTTCCTTGTATTAGAAAATGTCGACCGAAAGAAGAAATTCTTGACTGAGAAGAACAGCTTCATCCTGTATCATAAAACTTTATTTGATTTGTTATATCAAACAAGGTCTTATCTCAGTGTGACAATGTACACACACAAAACATTCATGCTTTTGGAATGGAATGGTCAACAGTACATTCCCCAAAATCACTAGTAGGCAACCGGCTTGTGATGCAAATATACCGGTAATAGTATCCATACGTCACGTGTCAAAATCTACCCTTTGTGCTTTCTTTACAGAAAGACCTTTGGCTTTTACCTAAATTGTTTACTTTAATTCCAACTAAAACTTACAATATTACTCCCTACTAATTCGTAATTTACAGCATTTGACCACGCTTTACAGTTTAATTTTGTAAACGCATTTTTTGTAAATAATATATTCCTCTTGATGGAGAATTAAAATGTACCTTGAACTACTATGATACATACATGTGGCGAGAGACAGACAGACAGACAGACAGACAGGCAGGCAGACAGACAGACAGACAGACAGACAGACAGACAGACGGGCGGAGAGGGGGAGAGAGAGGAAGGTTAGGGAGGAACCGTTTCCCTTCTGATAACGTATGTCAAGTACATTTAGTGGGGGTGTCATGGGAATTATTTCATTGTTTGTATCTTACAATGTCGTTAGAGATAATTCCTGATTCTGTCTGTTGAGAGGCGATGCTATATACATGTATAATATTCCTCTTCGCGTATTGCCAATTACTTACATACAATACTTTATTTTGTTGCCCTAATGGAAAGTATTTAGTTAACAATTGGTGACCCCGGGGGATACTGCATTAACAACGCGAAGTTTTGGAAATGTTTCAAAACTCTTAAATCATCGTTATGAAAGGTCAATAAGTCATATTCCACCATGTATTCTGGTCATATAACTGACAAGCAAGATGTTCAGTCCTTTCAAATATCAAATTTCAATGCATCTGCGTGTTATTGTCTTTTAACATATATGAAACAAAGTTGTATTGTTGAAAAAAAAGTGTTTGATTACAGTGGTACCATAAGTAGAAATTGAAGTAATCCGGTCTGAGTGTACCAGGTGACATAGTTCATAACGATAAGAGTACTGCGTGACCCCGTTTACGTCAGGCACTGTGCGGTCTCATTAACGTTTGTATAAATGTTAGACCAACGTAATTTGCCATATAGTGAGTGGCAACAGGGTTGCTGTCGGTTAAAGGGGCTTAAGCTGAGACTGCGTACGATTATTCTCAGCGTGTGTGCGTGTGTATGTATGTATGTATGTATGTATGTATGTATGTATGTATGTATGTATGTATGTATGTATGTATGCATGTATCTATGTATCTATGTATGCGTGTGTGCGCGTATGTATGTATGTATGTGTGTGTGTGTGTGTGTGTGTGCGTGCGTGCGCGCTTGCTTTTTTTTGCTTTATCTTTGTTTTTATGTTGATTTTGGTACATGTGTATATACTACTTACTGAAGTTTACTTACCATGCATGGTATGTAAACGATTCAGTGACATCATACTTTTATGCTAAAATGACTAGGACATTTGTAATGCCATCAGCTGTACTTACAGCGCACCATCGCAAAAGTAAGTATCGACATTAACATTACGCGGTTACATTTAATCGCAGTTGTATATAAGTACGTCCTTTCACCCCGCGAGTAAAGGAAGCTCACAAAACTTATATAAAGTTAACACTTGCCACTTTCCCGTTTGTTCTAGCATAATTAATGGCAGAAAAAATGACAGTTTATATGTATATTTTATGACACTTTAATAAATAAAAAATGTTTCATTATGATCATTATATTTTCCACCGGTTCGAATAAATATGTGCTAATACTTTGCCCTTATTAACTTAAGATATAATTGAACTGTAGAAGTACTGAGAATATATCATTCTATATATTTGCGGTCGATGACGAAATATAGAGGAACTCAATATGTGTAATTTGTAAACTTGTAAATTGAGATGATGGGAGATGGATATCTGTGGCTTTCCCTTATGATTCAGTGAACGATCAGCGGCTGATTAGCAATGGGAGAGATATTTCACCACAGACCAAAATAAAGTGAAAGAAAATCGCAAAGGAATGCACCATGGATTTAGACAGAGATTAATTTCCCATACATTTGTGGACGATTGAAAAGTTGAACTCTCAATTCGTTGGGATATCTTCTGGATAAATTTATACTTTCATACATACAAATTCATCATTATTATAATAAACAAACGTGTGTTATTTTAAAATAAGCTTATCGATATTTCTAAAACGAAAAACCAATGAAAAGTAAAGTATTACATAAAAATTCTAAAATTATTTTTTCAAGAACGATTAAAAAAATATTAACCACTCACCATATGTTGCATATTTGAAGCTGATGGCTCGACCTGTCTCCGTAGATTGTTATGCGTGTCTAAAATATCTTGAATTTCTCTCTGAGATAACTGATGACTTGATAAAGTGTCTCGACTCCGACGATTGCCTATACTGTCACTACGTCCTCGCTTGACATCGGTTATGGCGAAGGATTTCTTGACTAAAATATCGGAGCATACGTGGTGAGAAAACAAGACACAGAGCAGAGCGACGCCCCGAATGCTGCTTTGGAATTCCATATTTGAACTACACGTATGGCAAAGTGTGGAGAAATTTCAAAGGCTTTGCGATGCGATGGCGTTCGTTTAGCTAGTCAGGCCCTGTCTGCGAAGGAGAGTACTTTTAACAACACGGACTTATATACGGAACTTTCATGATAAATGTCCGAAGGATAAGTGATATGACCACACTCGACTCTGCGTCAAAGTATCCCTGACCTCGCCCAATCCGGGGTCTTCGACCTCCGACACAAAGTGTATACGGAGAAAGTGTAATGAATAAGTATTGGGTGGGCGAGGGCATGATACTCAGAACTCCCTGTCCTCTAGGTGTAATGCGATCTTCCCATCTATTATGTGCATTGTCGAAATGACATACACCCACTGTCGAGAATTTGAAAGACATAAACAACAGGCTGTGCGCTTTCATCACGAATTTTTCGCGATACTATTACTAACTAAAATGTTTCATAAAGGCGAATATGATAACCCGGAAGTAAAATACAGTCGACTGCTTGGATATTTCTTAAAAGTCCTTGAAGCAAACAAATAAATGGCCACATTCATGATAGCATTACGATTCGACTTGAAAGGACACCACTTCAGAGTTTTATGGTAAATCACTGCATGGCTGTTTCCTCGAAATATCGATGCGTTTCCGTGTTTACGTACGCTCTCGAATGTACACCAAAGTGCATTCAGAATATGTAGTCAACGGTGAACTCAATCACCCTTTCTCGGCAGTAAGAACATATATAATCTAACAAGTGATTGCCATGATGTGAATTTGAATTGTAGAATAGGAAACGTAGATGAAAACATTCGTCGTCAGATGGGTACACCGGTATTTACAATACACTATTAAAAATCATGTCAAAATATTTGATCAATTTTCAATTTCATCTGTAGTGATTTAACTTATATATTTTAAATCATTTTTAGCGTTGGGTGTACATCGCATGGATATCCAATTACAAACACCATTTCCTTTTGCTGAAGGCTACTTAAATCTATTTCGGGTCTGAGAAAAGTTCCGCCCTCATCGGCCACACCTCTTCATAGGGCGGTATGACATGTCCTGTCTACAGACTATAGTTAGTACGATTTATGATTTTTTTTTTCATTCGGTTATTTTTAGTCGAAGTTTTTGTGCACCTACGTAATTTCATATTTTAAGATAAAGATATTAATAATATAAATTGTACGATAATATACTACTTCACAATTATTTATTTATTACAGAGGATGAGGTTGTTTTGTTGTTGTTGTTGTTGTTGTTGTTGTTGTTGTTGTTTTGTTGTCCTTTCATTAAGCAATAACTGATTGTATTGTAAAGGAGTAACCAGCAATCGAGAGATTATAGGTGACTCAGATTGTGCCTCTGTTTGGTTCGCCCGCAACGTACGCCCAGTAGGAGATCCAATATCAGTCAACATAATTCCAAACATAATGTAAACCCATTTACAGCGAAAATTATAATTGCATCCAGTTTCAAAGATCAAACATGTGTGATAAGATCTACATTTAACCAAAAACATGTTTTTATAAAGAGAGATAAGTAACTTCCGTCCAATTAGTGTAAGTAATAAACTTTGATGGGTGGGTGCACCCAGACCTGTATATACTATAAATTAATATAAACAGTGAGCACCAAATTCAAACGACCCAACTCAAGTTTATGGGCGAGATCAATAGTTCAAGGTATAATTAAAAAAAAAACTAAATTCTTTTGCTGGGGTAGCCATTTTAATTCTCATCATACAAAGTAAGAAAATAGAAGAATTTTCGCTATGGTAAATGCATGGCACTACCAGATTTAAGCTGAATGCACAATGGTATGATGTCCTCCCCACCCACACACTGGCCATGTATATGCAATTGTCATGATTGTAAGCTACACCGGTACACCCCATGTCCATTAAAGTAGCAGTAACAATCGACTTCAGAGTCCGTAACAGAATTCTTTACAATAGATGTGGGATTTTTCAGTTGCAAAAAATTTTTTGTTGTTGAAACAATGTTGCCAAGGGGTTGGCTTATGTTGTTGTTGTTGTTGTTGTTGTTGTTGTTGTTGTTGTCATCAATGTTTGAAATAACATTTTCATCATTAACTATATACGTAACGGAAAAAATATATATAAAACTCAATGTTATGAAAATTGATAAAACGTCACATATACATGTCGAAAACAAAGTGGTGACATAAGAACGAGCCTGATATGTAACAACTATATGTCAGCAAATATTTTCTTGTATAAGTATTACATAAAGGTTGCTTAGTGTCATGAAAATTGATAAAGTGTCACATATTAGTTATGTCATATTTAGCATACACTGGTATATGTTAATCACCCACAGTGTTATGTTTGCGTCAGGTATTAAAACAGATACACAATGATAATGAAGATTTGTACTAGAAGTTTTAATTGCACATTTAATGTCGTTAATATTATTATAACTCTGGAGAAGAAGAAAAAGCAAGCTGAATCATCCATCAGAAATTTGCTGGCGCTTGCAAAAGGCTGCCATACGTCATTACACAGTACTTTTGTTTACGACCTAACTCCACCTACTAGTACGAAGGTACGTCATGTGTAGACGCTATAACGTCATCGCTGCAATTAGTCTAAATGCTTTTTTCGTGGTAATGTTTCAAATTCACAATCGCTTCCTGTGCTAACAAGGTCATAGGCTTAGGGATGGTTCAGAGTAATTGAGAAAGCCAATGGCATGTGTCCAAGCTAATGGGGTGATTCTTTTGGAAATAGTTTTTTTTCCAATAAACTGGGAAATATAGATGTAAGCTAGTGTATGTATACTAGTCAATGTAACAAACATCAAATGCACTTTCATACTGTTTCGTTTCATAATAACGAGTTCAGCAATGACTACAGCGACAATCAACTTAAAATGGGTGTTTACAGCACCAATTTAGCAAACCTAACATTTGTACAACACGATATTCATTTAAGTTCACAGCTGTGAATCGTTGTGTTATATCATAGCCCTTCCGTGGAGGGTCTATGGTTAGATCGTGATGCTTACTAGAGTGATCCAAGTGCATAACAAATTTGATACAATACATATCTATCAATGACTCTTTGCGAAGAGTTATAATTAATGTATTTTACACTGTGTTTTAGAGGTTGAGCTTATTAGAAACTCAGCTCAGCAAACACTCGCTCTTTTGTTTCCTTGTCTTCTCATTTAAATGTGGATTAGAATTAGTTGATGCAGGATTACTTGCAGAGGCTTGGGTAGGTTGTCTCTCCATGTACCGGTGTCTGTACAATTTGAATAGACTCATCAAGACAACAACTGCCATGAAAACAGTGGCTAGTATTACAAACCGTAAAATCACATTATTGCGGACATCATCTGCGAATGCAAAGCATGAGTAATGTTAAGTTAGATATCTTCGTCAAACTCTGTCAGAGCGACAAAAATAAATGTTGTGTAACCTCAGGTTTCAGTGAGTGCCAGTAAGTTACCATTTCCCAGAACGGTTCATCATTTGTAGAGGTCGCCTTCAACTTTTGATTAGTCTCATATGTATGCATTCTATGTATGCATTTTCATATGTATGCATTTTCAAGATGCACCACTGATTACATCTCTGTGTGATACATTTATTTGCCATTACCATTTCAATACTTAGGTACAGCTCAAACCACTAGCTATAGAAAACAGATATGCGATGCAGACATTTCCAGTGTATTTAAAACACCGTCACCGTCACCGTCAATATGACGCCATGGTTTTCCATACCTGGGTGAAAAGAGACTTGCCCAGCTGCCGGATCACTATAAGCTTGAGTTGTACAACATACGCAAATGATTTTAAAATGCCTTAAGATATCATACTTCGAGGAATTCGATTTTTAGCTCAACTGAACTGATAAGGTTCAGTATTGTTATAGGCAGGGTGTGGTGCGTCATTCTGACTGACTGACTGACTGTCTGTCTGTCTGTTTGTCTTGTGGGTGATGAAAGTGATTTTCGTATTGAACTTTAAATCTCAAACTAATTGGGATGAACTTTGGTAATGATTCTAAAGTGGATATATTAGTCTACAAATTATGTGTGTGTCAAACTTGATTACTTTTCTCTAGACTAGCAACATGACCACACCTTAGCAACAGTCAAATGATAGGGTGTATTGCAAGGGATGGGTTGGCAATGGAATAAACATTACAAAGAAATATCCAAATGTCCTTAGCAACAATACTCCGCCCATAGCAACAGGTAAACTATGACATATGACAATGTAACACCAGTGAAGTGAAGGCAAATGAATAAACATTCCAAAAAAAATATGCAGATGTGCCTAGCAACAAGACCACACCTATAACAACAATTGCAAGATGGTGCATATTGTAGATATAACACCATGGATGGGTAGGTATGGGAATAAATCTTCAAAACATATGTGGAAATATGCCTAGCAACAAGACCACATAATCATAGTCTCAATAAGTTTGTTACAACGCCATTGATGTTTTTATTACTTCCATTGTTTTGATACAATACCCCATTGTACTGAAATATTAGTTTGAAATTGCTCATTATAAATTCATGAAATCGGTGTCAAAAATGGGAGTATTCAAACAGCTCTAACTTCCCTAAAAAGAAGACCAATGTTAGCGGTGTTTGCGTAAGCGCATTTCTTGAAACATCATCTATCTAATGACATCTGTCCCGAACTTACCCAAAAGTTTCCGGAACGCAAATCGGCAATTACGAATATGCACGAAAATCAGAGACAATCGGCGTTGCATATCTGTTTTGTATAGTGGTCTGCGGGTATAGACACTTTACCACGTCTATTATATAGCTAAACTGATTCTTATATTTCAGTTGGGCTAAAAATTGCCAATGATTATCTGAAAACTTCTCAATACCTGTGTCCTGTTCAAATTCACCGTTTTCAGTGTCATGGTCTTCAGTACTCAAAGCTTCAGTTGATGATTGCCTGGCTGAAATACAAATAACCACATATGTGTAAAGACACTTCATATTCATTAATAATAAGTGTTACCTTGCAATTCAGTTGCTGTGGTTAGCAACTTGGACAAAGTAAAAACACCCTCGCGTTTGTTCCACTTTAATATTAAATATGGGCAATTTCAAGGGAGTTTCTGGGGGTTCAGTCCACGAAATCTATTTCACCTTAAATAACGCATGCATTATTATGTAATGTAATGTAATGTAATGTAATGTAATGTACAACGTAAACCTTTATCTAGTTAAAAATGCATTTCTAGGGTTCAAAATTTAACTTTCTTGTTTGATGTAAAATAAGGGGGTCATTAAATGTTCTACAATTATCAGAAACATAGGACTCAGTACCTGTGTCCCCTTGAAAGTCATCTTTGTCAATGCCATGGTCATCACTGGTCAAAGCATTTGTTGCTGACTGTTCTACTGAAACAAAAATAGCGCCAATGTCATTGTAGCACAACTGTACATTTTTTTTAAAATTGTGTATCAACCTGTTGATCTATACTAGTATGGGTGTTCATTTGCTGAATGATTATCCAGTTGCCTATCCAGCCCTGTTGTTATCTTTGCAATATACGCGACCATTTGCCAGTTGCTATGGGCGTGGTCTTGTTGCTAGGCACATTTACATACATTTTTAGAACGTTTATTCTGTTGTCTATTAATCCTGTTATCTTTGCAATATATGCGATCATTTGGCTGTTGCTATGGGCGTGGGCCTGTTGCCAGGCACATTTGCATACACTTTATGAATGTTTGTTCACTTGCCTTAGAATCCTTGTTATTGTTGTGATATACACAATTGTTTGGCTGTTGCTATGGGTGTGGTCATGGTTACTAGGGATATTTGGAAACATTTTGGAATGTTTACTCACTTTAGTATCTACCACATAGCAAAATACACTGACATTGGTTGTTGCTAAGGGCGTGGTCATGATTGTGAGGGCCACTTGTGTGAAAATGCTTTGAACTAAATCAGCTGAATATCACTTCTTGAAACATCTCACCAAATTTTAGTCTCATTGACCAAGTACTTTTTGAGATATAAGTTTTTAACCAAACTTCACATTTTTACACCTAATTTGCATATCACAGATATGAGATCATTATGAGATCATTATATGCTTAATATTTATACACACCAGATGCATCCTCATTAAATTTTGAGCCCAATCTCCTCAGTGGTTTTGGAATTAAAGATTTTTGACAAACGACACACATTTGTAGCCCTAATTTGCATATTACTGATGGAATCATCAAGTCATGAACAAATCTTAATTTACACACCTCTAAGAACGTTCCTGTAGTTTTCGAGTTGTAAATGTTTTACCAATAATGACATTTTTTTTTACCCAAATCACATACCTGTAATGCGACCATTTTGCTTTGAACAATTTCCCAACTAGACACCAAAGTAATGTCCCCACCAAATACCAAGGCAATCGGTCTGGCGGATTTTAGTTTAAGTCGTACACACACACACACACACACACACACACACACACACACACACACGGACAGACACGGACAGACACCGCATCATGCCTATGGCACGACTGAACCTTATCAGTACAGTTATGCTAATAAACTGAATTACTTCCACAAGGACAAAGTGTAAGACTGTCGATTGTTGTTCCTCCACGTATTATCAAAATGTTCTACTATTATCAAAAACATAGCACTCAGTACCTGTATCCCCTTGAAAGTCATCTTTGTCAATGCCATGGTCATCATTGTTCAAAGCATTGGCTGTTGACTGTCCTGCTGAAACAAATAACCAGATCTATGTAAAACACTTACAACTCATTATATTCACGCCTTGCTATTTTTTGGTGTGGCTAGTAACGTGACATGAAAGTGAACCCAGATATAAACTGAATGACTTACCTCCACAAGGACAAAGTGTAAGACTTTCGGTTGTTGTTCCTCCACGTATTATCAGAATGAGAATGACATTTGAGCTACCATACATGATGTATCCCTTAATTATAAATTGCTAAATTAATTATACCAAATTAGATGAATCTTGACGCTTGGATGTTAAAGCATTACCTAATCAGGAAAAACTCATAATTATGTTAATGACCAATTACAATTAAAACTACATTATTAAAGTAATATTTGACGTGTGTTTTGGCATCATGATAGTCACTATTTATGTCAATGACTAAAGGTTAGATCAACAAATAAAATAAGCCCTTATGTCAATGGCAACACCTGGTTAGGTTTTAGTACCCATTATAATTTATGAATATTAATGATTAATTTGCATAATTAATGTTATTTGTTGATGCAGCTCGAGTCATTTGCATGATTAATGTATTGTGTAATTAGTCCATATCATTCTCGCAAGCCAGAGCACACATATTCTGCTGAAGCAACGAAATACCGTCGGTGCGTTTTGGACGGTGCCGTAAAAGAGGCTGTGGTTTATGACGATGGGCGATATCTTCAGGATGCAAACTGCAAATTTCATATACTTTTGAGAGAGGACGAAATAATTTTCCAGCTCAGGAATTGGAACCATTCGGAATCAACAAACAAAACATCATTCCCTCCCTTTTCTAACTTTCACACTTGCGAGCGTGTGTAGCTCGAAAACTCTGCTAGTACTTGTTTTTAGGGAGTGTATTATTATCTATTTCGTTAATACACCTTGCAATAGTTACCAAGTGATTGGCATCATGTCATAGTGATAGTGACCACAATGTTATTTCATAGAAATATAGCTTTAAGTAGTCGTTTTAATGAGTTGTATTTCATTCTTTATTCCTCCCAAAATACGATATAGTGGAAGACATTTCTTCACTATTTCCCACCTTTGATTTTTTATTGAATGTTGTTCTTTGTATTATATGTCCTCTTTCTCTTGATCACCACCCTTATATCTGATGTCGGAAGGAGTAACACACTCTCAGAACAACAGAAACGACAATAAAGGAAGGAAATAGAGGTAAATAAAGAACTTGAGCCTTGTTCACCACCTTAGACTGTAATCAGAATGGATTCTTCCCTTCGTTTATAATTTGATACTGTCTGTCTGTCTGTCTGTCTGTCTGTCTGTCTGTCTGTCTGTCATGTATGTATGTATGTATGTATGTATGTATATTATGTATGTATGTATGTATGCACGTACGAACGAACGAACGAACGAACGAACGAACGTACGTACGTACGTACGTACGTACGTATGTATGTATGTATGTATGTATATATGTGTGTGTGTATACTTTGATGTGTCTTAACGTCAATTAATGACAAACCTTTGTTCATTAAAAAAAACATGATAACACCATCAACCGAAAACAATGTAATTATTGCAGTGGAAGTATTTTACGACATTTCAAACAGTTGTAACTTCTTCAAGACAACAGCTTAAAATTAGATCTGTCATTACTTGATATTGTATAAGAACAATGCCTACATAAATACCTGTTGAAAATAATCTCATAATTTATTATTGTAACAGTTTTGGGATGTGTTTGTGCCTTAACCTCCCTTTCATTTTAAACTAATAATTTTTTTCTATTTTGAGAAATGAAAAACATTGTAATTGCATTGTACTTACTCTCGGTAGTGGGTGAATCACTGCCACTTATTTGAAATCCATTGTAAGCAAAGCATAAGGCTATAAAGTGGAATTCTCCAGACTCATATTTTGTAGTGAGCATTGAGCCATCAGGAAGGTATGTAAAGTCTGATATTTGTTCGTTTAGGTTCATACCAATATCCTTCCAGCCTGAGTGTGATTTGGAAGGATACAAAATACGGAATTCACTTCCGGATCCCATCAATCCTAACAATGTTATTCCATCGATCCACACACTAATTTTTACTACATCAATACTTTCAAAAAAAGGCCCTTGCCAGGACTCGTGTACAGTCTTGCGGAGAAACAGGCCAGTCATTGCCATGAATCCAAATATAAAATCATATATAGTACTATCAATATCATCCATGCAGCAAGAGTTCTCAATTGCTTGTGACCAATTCAGTACACCATATGGACTAATTCTAAGTTCTCTATTAATATCCAATCCCAAAAGATCGCCATTCTCGAGTATTGTAACATCAAATATCAAGTTTGTGTCTTCTATAGGGCCATTGATCATTTCAAGTTTGTCAGATTTACCGTAATATAGATTGAAGTCGCTCCCGACAAAAAGCACTGAATAATCTGTATGTAAGTAACAAAAGTTGAATGTTAGTCCCTTTAAGGTTTCGGAAACTTTATTCAAATATGTTATAACTAGAATCGTGTTGATATTGAAATGAGTGTGTGCAATCACGCTATTGTATTGTATCTTATTAATTGGATATACTTTAATCTCTATGAGTCAATGCCCCCAAAATATGCCATGGAATCATGTACTTTATATTAGATTCTGTTAACGAGATGCACCAGAGGAAATACGACTGTAGTCCACTTACCTATGGTAGTTCTAACACTATAGCTTGGTGTTGGAATTTCCTTGTGGCAAATGGCAATAGAGAAGAAATTATCCTCGATAAATATGGCTTTCGACGACCTATCAGGAAAAAAAGTAAAGTCCACCACTTTCTTACCCTGATTTAAAGTGTATTTTCTTCCCCAAAATGGGTAGCCAAGATTTGAAAACCTGACTTCAGAACGCGATGGCATCAGTCCAAATAAAGAATAGCCATTCCAGGAGGCTACAATCTCCACGGCGCCATTACTACCCGGAAATGGGCCTTCCCATGTGGAATATACATCACTTCGTTCGAATACACCCGCGAGTTCATCATTGCCGTATATATAACCATTAGCAATGACCTCGATACCATCCATGCAACATGAATTCTCAATTGGAGGTGACCAATTAATCTCAGTTATAGAACTCGTTCTCAACATTCCCTGTGCATCCAAACCAACAAGATCGCCAGTAATAAGTACAGCAATGTCAACGATTAACCCAGTGTAATCCATTCCAACAAGTGTGGCATTCTCGGATGTTGAGGTAAAGTATACATTGTTGTCAATCCCAACTAAAATGATCGGTAAACCTGTGTTGGACGAATATTATATCATGGTCATTATTGTGAACAATGCAACATTTATAAAATTCACTGGCTTGACATATCTCTTTACATGACCTGACCGTTACCAAATGTATACTGAAAGTGCTCATATAGGTTAGTTTTCTACTGATATACATTATAGGGCCATTGTTACACACGTTTATCAATATATATATATATATATATATATATATATATATATATATATATATATATATATATATATAAAGATTATGATAAAGTATCACCAATGATTCCCACATCTTTCAAGTATTCTACCTTTATAACATTTCTGTAAATTAGAAAGTAATACATTGTGTTTATCATTGTGGAAACTTTCTTAATAAATACATTAGAGCATCATAAAGAATATGTGTACCGACTTCATTTATTAGATAAGGATATTTGTAAAATGTAAAATTAAAATACAGAAGTATTACCTTCTTGATATTCCTCTGACTGCGGGAAGTCTGTTGCATTCATCGGATTAGATGAAGCATCCTTAAATATGGAAAGCCAGACAACAAATACTAAACAGAATCTCATATTCACTGAGTCACGTCTCCAAAATATACCCAGCTGAAATCGAATTTAAAAAAAAATGATTAACATTTCTTTTCAACTTTTGTGTTAATCCTTATTTTAAAAAAACTAAATGTGACCCATCAATGACATGTTTTGTGACATATTTTGAGATGTTGTAAAATCATCATGTATATGTAAATTCCATATCCAATTATGCCTGAGCACAAAATTAGGTAATAAACTACCCCTGACCATAGGGGTGTGTAATATTTCATAGATTGTTGTTTTCCTGGTCTACAGAATAAATATAACAACCTTTGACTATATTCCTATCTGTAAGGAAAAACAGAAGAGAGTCTCAGTCTGTAGACCAGGAGAACAACAATCTATGAAAAATTACACGCCCCTATGCCCCTGACAATGTAAACTAACCCAAGGTTTTGACCAGTTGACGACATATACCCATGAGCGTACTTCATTACATCGTTTAGAATTATAAGTATTTCAACTGGTCAAAACCAAGGGGTATACCCCACCCAGGGGGTGATGTATTGATATATATTATACCAGTATATTGAAATTTGCAACGAAACTTTAAAAAAAAAACTGTAAAACAAACTGCACTTTGAAATGGAAATGAAATGAATGTAAGTATACATAGCCCAAGAACCTGAATATCTTTTGAATTTCAATTGTGATCCATCCACTACAGGGACGATCTCACTATATGAAGTCAAGGACAACGTCGCTAAATTTGTATTTTACCAATGAATAGTTTAGTACTGTACATCGTATATATATATAGTTTTGCTTAGTTTGTACAGTAAGTTCATTCATGAATAGATTCGTTTTGTGACCGATTTACGTACATGATCTGCCCCAGGATCTGCCTCACTGTCTAGGCATTTAGATAGAGCAAAGCTGAGCGACGCTGTAGGCTTATGCTGAGCCACTCTAACTAAAGTGGTGGTTTTGAGGAAACATCTGACAATTATATGGACTTGGATATCTTATTGATTTTCCCCAGGTAGGGAAAATGTTAGCTTTTGGTATAGAAGACTTATTGTTGTGCAGGCGATCGACGTTCCTGATTCGGCAGCCATGATGGATGCAGACGAGAGCGGAAAAAATGAGTGCACTATTCTCATTCAGGGCCACTTAAAGTCGCGCTACTTGTGCATTATCACTATTGTAGACGTGCTAGTTTGATTTCTTGACCAATCAGATGTCTCGATTTGTACCATCAATGCAGGGGGCTGGTGAGAAATTGAAGGGGGGGGGCATGAAAAAAATTGAGGGTTGAAAAGGGAGTCGAAATATTTTGCTCATGATTTGAACCAAGTTAAACCTCATGATCGGTCGTTTACCGAGTACATTTCTCGTTCAAGTTTCTAAAACATTTCTCGCGGCTCGCGCAATACCTTCTAAAACCTATATACAGTGATAAGTTGGGATGAGTCTCTCTCTCTCTCTCTCTCTCTCTCTCTCTCTCTCTCTCTCTCTCTCTCTCTCTCTCTCTCTCTCTCTCTCTCTCTCTCTTAAGACTCTTTTGAACATTCAAACCTCAGGAGCAGTCGTTTACCTTGTACTTGTAAAATTGCACACTTCATTTACCTACCATACATTTAATTATGAGGCAAGCAATTGTGTGTGTCTGCCAAACTATATTTGAATAGGAAATTTAAGATAAAGTGTAGGTAATATAGCCATACAGTTGTATATAAAAATCCAGTACAGCCCAATGTGAGACCTTTATATATTTATAACTAGAAATCTTTAATTGTTATATATGGACGCTGAAGTTGATTTCCACTGTTAGTTTAATGTAGTGTAGCATAATGTACATCTCTGAAGTGGAGCGGGAGGGGGAAGGGTACTGTATAACTACACATTGAAATAATGTGTATCCGGGAGGGGGGCTACGAAAATTCTTGGGTTCATTTCGGGGGCCATGAAATTTTAGAGGGGGGGGGGGGCTGCCAAAATATTTGTCATCAAAATAATTTCTGCCCAGGCCCCCCCTCCCCCAGCCATAAATTCTGACCCCAGCCAAAAACCATACATGGCTAAATTAAATTGTACACGCCTGTTTTGACTATCTCCTTGAAGTAAAATAACAGATTACAGATTACATTCAATTTTTAAATGGGTGGGATAGGTAAACTTTTTATTATTATTTTTTTCATATGCGAGTGTCTAGTTCAGATAGTTTTCCGTTGTTTTCTAAATGGCCTCTGTGTTATTGGCTTCTTCTCATCAGGTGTACAGCCATTACAGATTGAAAGAACAGTTCTATATTCTCTTTTTTAGTTGATGTCAGTTTCTGTATCCACTATTCTTGCGAGACTCCACAGTAATTTTCTTTCTTGAATATTTAAAAGAACGCCTAGGTTCGGCGTGAAAAAAATAAGTGGGGTCGGGTAATCAGAACCAAACAACTTTTTTTTTATTTGGCCTCAAGTGATAGATTTCGAGAGAGCTACGAATAAACGTTTGCCTTTTGTGTCATTTCACTATACAGACCGTTTAATATAATTTGGACAGACATTTTTCTTAATGCCAGAAGGATTTTGAAGAACATGTGCACTTAATGAAGAAATGATCACCAACGGCAAAGAAGAGCAAAGAGTATGTTCCATCTGGTGCCTATACCATATTTTTAAATTGAAGATATATTTACATATTGTGTGAGGGAACATTATACCATATTTCAATGTATGGTAGGTAAATGAAGTGTGCAATTTTGCAAGTACAGGGTAAACGACTGCTCCTGAGGTTTGACTGTTCAAAAGAGTCTTGAGAGAGAGAGAGAGAGAGAGAGAGAGAGAGAGAGAGAGAGAGAGAGAGAGAGAGAGAGAGAGAGAGAGAGAGAGAGAGAGAGAGAGAGGGGAGGGAGGGAGGGAGGGAGGGAGGGAGGGAGGGAGAGAGAGAGACCCATCCCAACTCATCACTGTATATAGGTTTTAGAAGGTATTGCGCGAGTCGTGAGAAATGTTTTAGAAACTTGAACAAGAAATGTACTCATGAGGTTTAACTTGGTTCAAATCTTGAGCAAAAAATTTCGACTCCCTTTCAGACCATCAGAATTTTCATACCCGCACCCCATTTCAACCCTCAATTTTTTTCATGCCTCTCCCCCCCCCCAATTTCTCACCAGCCCCCTGCATTGATGGTGCGAATCGAGACATCTGATTGGTCAAGACATCAAACTAACGAGTCTACAATAGTGATAATGCACAAGTAGCGCGTCATTTCACTATACAGACCGTTTAATATAGTTTGGACAGACATTTTTCTTAATGCCAGAAGAATTTTGAAGAACATGTGCACTTAATGAAGAAATGATCACCAACGGCAAAGAAGAGCAAAGAGTATGTTCCATCTGGTGCCTATACCATATTTTTAAATTGAAGATATATTTACACATTGTGTGAGGGAACACTATACCATACTTAGTCTATGACGCTGTTGAATATCAACAGAACACTTTCTATAAATTTAAAAACAAACGAGGCGTTTGATCGTTTCTCTTGCCAGCATTACCTGTACATGCTTGCAAGTGTAGTAAAGTGTGAAGGAATGAAGACATCCCTTAATAGAATCTGAAAGTATTTCTCATCATGAATAAAATTAGAATTTAAGACGCAATGATTGTCATTCATAGTCATGGAGTGACGATCAATGCATATTAAACAATGTGTGAAAAGTTCATTTCAAGGCCTGATATATGGAAGAACTTGAATGATTCATCTATAACACATCATATATTCCTCAAAAGGTACATCACCAAACTCTAAATGATGTTTCTACCAAATCGTATGCAAGTTGGGATTAACAAACATAACACCAGAATTTAACTTCAAACCGAGAACAGAATTCAGAAGCCTATGAGTTATTTGCATAATTAATGAAATTTGCCATTTAAGAGATAGATCATGTATGGTAGCTCAAGAGTTTCGCGGAATTTTCGTCATAGGCCAGGCTTGGTCTATTTTCCATATTTTGACCACATACATTTTGGTACAAATTATAGATTATTACATTTGATAAATATGTGAGAGTGTATTTATTTCCTGAGATACTGAGCTAGATAAACGATTTCAAGCCTTGCAGCAAACAGCAGTAGTTTGTTATCGGGAGAAATTGGAAAAGAACATTGTGAAAAGGAGACGGTTCAAGGTCAATGTAATACTTCCTAAATTTCTAATCGAAAATCTAAAAAGTTACGATTGCACTTTATTCATCTGCGCATTAGTGTATGAAATTTGAAAATGATGTGTCCATATTTGACGAAATTGAAACGATGATAAATATTTCACCTGTTTGTGAAACTCCGCGCCCATTGTAAACCTATTTTAAGGCCAAGGAAAAAAAGAATTGTTTTCTGGTGAGTTTGCATCACTTAAACACCCCGCCTCGGTCTTCTTTTTTCTCGTGTTTGTCCAGCCAATGCAGACTGCAGATCCAAAGAAAACACAAAATAACTCTCCCTACATAATTGCTACTGCAGGGAAGACAACTGCAGAATTAATCATGAACAATTAACAAAAAAATTCGCGTCGTCACACCACTTTAGGCAAAGTTTCCTGACCAGAAACAACAACTTTGTTTTGTGTGACCACCACGTCTAATTACCGAAATATGCCAATACATTATTAAGACTAAAAGCTAAATCGATAATATTTTTAGGACAGATGCGCTCTGGTATCGCAAATGTATGTACTAAGTTATAATGAATTTGAAGCTTGCATTCTTGAGATATAGCAATCGGTTCTTGCCATTACCCTATGGAACACGCCTACAAAATTTCGTTTGAATTGAGAAAGTCGTTTTTTAGAAAGTGGTGTAAATAGTATGACAGGCAGATGTGCTCTGTTTTCATTGATACTTTTAACCACTAAAGACGTTTGACACCAGCATAGGATTCATGGTATATAATGTATAAAATACACTACTTTAAAACACACGATTAAATAAACATGACAGAAGTATGTTTTATTAGTTCAATCCTTGATAGAATTATTATGAAAGTACATCCTTACCTTCTTCCAGCTTCTTGAGATGCTGCTCGCTTACAGACAGTAGACCTCACAATTGCTAGTAGGCTGAGGAATTCGAATACCTGTATGAAGTAAAAGTAAATTTCACTAAAACAAAGACTGGCCACACCTAATGCCCTTAAGCTTAAAACACTATTTAGTTTATGCTAAACGATTATTAAGAACACACTCAAACACATACTTTTAAAAGATAGATAAATATGCCGCCATTGGTCGATGTTTGAGGACAGTTTCATTTAATTTATATCAAATATCAACCCATCAGAAGTAAAACCAATAGACCCTGTGTAATAGTAAACTCTTCTATGTCAAACGGAAGTAGTAAAATGCAGGTTTTCGTAAATACAGTTGCTAGCAAAAAAATAGCATTCAATCTTAATATTTTTATTCCTGAATTTGAATTATTTCTAGGGAGTTGCTGAATGACACAGAATTATATATCACGTTCAAGGTCATTTCCATAAATTATGGCTTGAGAAAGTGTTCGAATAATAAATGGCATTTTACATTTTCATTTCCGTTGCATTGAAATATTTGCCAGCAAACGTGTAAGATGTTCCTCTTAGTATGAAAACATAGCATATGGTGCTATTAATAGCAAACATACACCGTACTATTCTGGAGGGTTAAAGTTGAAAAGATTTCAAATCATTTGCATTTTTCCCACTCAGTTTTCAAACCTGGCTATCATCATCATCATCATCATCACGACCACCACCACCACAGCTACCATCACCAGAAAGGTTTTACTCTGGCTTGTGATAATGTATATATGTATTGTATGGTCATATACATAGTAACTTAGAAGGCTATTACCTTGCAAAGTTTTGAACATCAACAATTCATATAATGGCCCTTGGCATATTCCTGATATAACAGCAGATCTATACAAGTTAGTGCGAACAAGGAACACAACATAGGCTGGCCATTCTCTATGCTAAGACACTGAGGAATTCGAAATATATGATGCATCATACATATTACATCAACTTGAAGGCATGAATTATCATAAATGCATGTAATGAGAGAGAGAGAGAGAGAGAGAGAGAGAGAGAGAGAGAGAGAGAGAGAGAGAGAGAGAGAGAGACTATATATAGATGTCTACGTCTTTGTTATGAGTTTTTCACTATTAGATAAACTATTATTACTAAGCTAAGCTAGTTGTATGTTATATAAATCACTCACATTCATGTATCGAAATTGTAAAAATATGAACAGTTGCATTGATACTGTTGGAATTTGTAGCTATTGGAGTGATGATTCTCGACGGCAGTCACAAAGTATATACACATCGATTTACACGCCAGCAGATGCAAGCACAACTGATTGATATTGCGCTGACTTTGTCAATGTTGGAGCAGTACGCAAGATGTCCGATGTTACGAATATATTTGCTACATACTGATTTGAAATTGATCCTGCTGTCTGAAATATTTTCAATTTTGTCCAATTTAGTTCAAAGGGGGAGCTGAGGTCTAATTAAAAGAATTTTGTTTTTATCCTACATTGAACTATTGATCTCGCCCCTTAGCTCGACAGGAGTCGTTGACGGGTTCAGTCACGTACTGATTACATCCAGGGAGCTGTGGATTACGTCGCCAACCCATTAACAGCTGTTGCACAATGAACTATAATCTTTGTGTAGGAGTACAGGATAGGGTGTGTTCCATTTTTTTCAGTGTGATCTATTTATCCAAATTCAATTGATTTTTTTTTTCAAAGTGGCACAAGCTGAGTTTATCATGGTTGTATTTACCCATGTGAAAATACGCATGTAATACCACACTCCAAAATATCTTATATAATATTAAATTGTCTTCTGGCAATTAGAACAGTTGATTGTATATACGAATTTTCTGAACTTTTCTGATACATTTAAATTACGTCATCGGATCGTTTATGAGTTATATCTTAGTACATGTACCACGTTTGAGTTCAGTCAATTGCAAGTGGTGGTTAAGTGTACTTCAGTAGGTACAATAATGTGAGTACCTTTTAAATATGCAGTGAAAACTACGCCTAAACACAGCTCGTGTCCCTTTAAATTGTTGGACTAGATCAACTTAGATTTATTCAACTTGTCCTATCTGAAGGGAAGCGGAATTTGATCTTTCGTTATTCACTATGCCAAGTACATAAGATAAGCCTATTTTAAATCATTGTGAAACACATTAACTTCATAAATGACATGTACATGTAGCTATATTTCAGCTGACAGATTTTCGATTTATGTTGGTATTCATTGCCACTATCAAGTTCCCATTTAATTGTAAATAATTTACCTACAACTTACCCTGTGTCATATTTATGTTGACGTTGACCTGCAAGTAACATAAAATAATATATAGCATTGACAGACTTAGACATTTTGCATTGTTCCTACGATTTTGATGTCTGTGACACTTTTGGGTGCATTCAAAAAGTACTTCATGGAATCATGTTTTTTTTCTTCAGTTTTTCAGTCTAACTGCTAAACTACAGAGACCATGGCTGTTTAATAGTTCTAGTGTAATTCTTCATTGGAAACAAAATATCAAAACAAATATTGAGATCTGACCATGTTTTTTTTTTAAAAACAATAATTCTTGTCAACATTGAAAGCATGATATGGACACAATGATTTTGTCATTCTTTAAGAATGCAATTCAGTCATAATCGTAGACATTTTACACGCAATTCACAGTTGAGACCATAGTTAGGTATGCGATAGAATGTCACAGTCGTATCTATACGGTTAGTAGTTCTGTAAAAAGATTTCAAACATGATGGGTGGTGGTGCATGATGACTGATACATTACGTTCGACGCCGGGTGAATCTTCAATTATCTCACATCCAATGGGTTATAATGTTACCTCATAAGTTGTACTTGTAACACCTCGCCCATATTACATACTGCAATGAAGTAATTGGAGTCATTATATAGCTTTATAAGCTTATTTTCTTGTCAAGGCATGATATATCTCTAGAGATATTCTTAGAAAATGACGTCACAAATGTGCAACGTAGATTTACTTCCGGATTGTAACTCGTGGGCTGCTATTCAACTCGAGCCATGTGATTGCGTTGGGGGATCGAAATACAGAATTTGGTAACTGCTGTCTCTTAGGTGGGGTCTTATGTTGGTGACTAACCTCGGGACTATGAGGAAGATTCTAAACTCGGGGGTTGTCGAATAGATTTGGACAGTGAACCGTAATTTACGTCGTATCGTTCCGCGTGAGGGCTAAGGCCGATGAGGGCGCTCCGATACGGTGTCTCACATACACAAGTTGATTTACCAATTGTATATACTTGTAATGCTCGCATACTTATTACATTATCTGAGGAAATGGCAGGTCGCATTTTTTAAGTCGCAGGTCGTAGGTCGTTATCCTCACCAGTCTTCCATAATTATCAGCTGGCATTTAGAATGGAGGCATTTAGAATGGAATTTGAAAGTGTACAGTTTCTACAGTCGTGCATAACATTTCTCTGATAGCATTAACCAGACTGAAACTCATCATTTCCAGGTCAACCTTTCAATAACGCCACCAGACAATTATTTTTCTCGCCATAATTTGAAACATAATCCAACATGGCCCTTTAAAGGGTAACAACATAAAAACAGAATGCTACACATGTGTATGCTTGTTTGCCTACACATGCGAGTGTACGTACTTACGTAAATAGGGGACAACTAATAATCACGACTGATTGGTGATCTGAGGTAATATCGATATGAACTTTACTAGTACCATGTTTTAGTCGTATAGTGTCTGCAAGTTGGTAGACAAGCTTTGATAGATATCTCCACGTAGTTATTTATGGTTACGTTGCGCATTAGCTGTTTACGTCAGTAGCAACCATTATTTGATTTAAATAGTACTGTCGGTGACAAAAACTACTTTATATCACCAGTTCTATATTCTCCTTTCTCCTTCCTCTTTTACAATGATCAAGTCACTGCAATGTAATAACTTGGCGCGGTTTGATCTAAATGAATGTATTGTCACGATTATAGATGCCAAGTCGGTTTACTTGAACAGCCTGATATAAGCAAAAAATCGTCTGATATGTGCTATTAAAGTGTCATTTATTGATATCTTAACAAAGTGTTGGAAAGAGTTGACAATGACGACGATCTTGGAAAAAATACAGTTCTGGGTTTTTTACATAGCTATAAACAAGTAACACAAGATAGGAATGTACCTGAAAGTTATTACAGAAACGAAAAATCGCTTTATCGTTTATCGTTGTATTTGATAAATTACGATGTAAACATTTGATCTCTACAAAAATAAACTGATGGTCAAATATTCTAAATAAAACTAACAAAGCAACACAAACAATTGTTAATCACATTTTTGCAAATTAATCTAGCTCTGTACAATCTAGTGATCACGAAATTATGAATTTTAAAGACATAAAAAATACCGTAAATATTACAATTGACTTTAAATGACTGTTTAATAATTAATTGTTATTTACATCATTACAATTCATTCTCTTAACACTCGTTTCATTTTTCATGCTTCATGAAAATATCTAGCCACAACACAATCATGTAAACTTCTTATCACAATTATTATTATTCATACGTAATATCCAAAGACAATTATTCAAATATATCATGAAGTTGTGCATGAAATAAATATATCAGTATAATGTACTTTTTCATAATGATACGATAATTTTAAATGATATCCAACTATATTTTGGGAATTTTCTCAGTGTTAGTATTCTGAATTAAAATTAAAATTGTGATCAGGAGAGGGTATTGTTATCACCTTGACATATTAAAGTAACACCAGATAGCACTCTTTCAGTCCTTGCATTTCAAAGATTTCTAGCGGCAAGAGTAGGGAAACCCTCCTTCTATACCCACCTTCACACTTCTCCCTTTTATTTTGATTCCAATTTTACGTAGTATTATTGCTACCTTGATATGTTAAAATAGCACCAAGTAGCATTTTTTTTAGTCCCTGAAATTCAAATATCTCCAGGGATCACATGGCTCCCTCAAACTTCGTTTCACCTTATCCAATTTTACTAGTTACGTCTAAATGCAACACTCAATCTCAATTTGTGCAATGTTTGCAGAACGCCATTAACACTTCTGACGGTAAAATTGCCTGGAGGATTACTGAAACATTGTATGTCAAGGGTTACTCAAGGAGGGTTCTCAAATATCTGGATTTTCAAAACAATTCCTCCACCCCACCCGGGCCATAAATAATGACGGCTCCCTAGTGAAAAAGCTAATGTCTAGGCCAATGGGAGGATTCTTTTTTTTAATGTTTTTCCAATACACCGGGAAATATAGATGTAAGCTAGCGTATGTATAGTCAAAGTGACAACATCAAATGCACTTTCATACTGTTTTGCAGTTCTACAAGGACTGCAGCGGCAATCAATAACACAATGTGCATGGTTTGGAACCATATTCAAGTGCTTGAAATAATGATAAAAAAATGATTTTTTGCGACGAGTTATAATTAATATATATTACACTTTGTTTTAGAGGTTCAGCTTATTAGAAACTCAGCTCAGCAAACACGCTCTCTTTTTTTGTTTTCTTGTCTTCTTATTTAACCGTGGATTAGATGGTGCAGGATTACTTGCAGAGGCTTGGGTAGGTTGCCTCTCCATATACCGTTGTCTGTACAATTTGAATAGACTCACCAAGACAACAAATGCTATGAAAATAGTGGCTGGTGTTACAAACCGTAAAATCACATTATTGGGGACATCATCTGCGAATGCAAAGCAAGAGTAATTTTAAAGTAACTGTTATATAAATTCGCCAAACTGTCCGACCGACAAAAATAAATGTTGTGTCACCCTAGGTTTCTGTAAGTGCCAGTTTTCAAATTGTTACCATTTCCCAGAACGGCTCATCATTTTTGTATAGGTAATTGTACGTGCCTTCTACTTTTGATAATGTCTAACACGTATGCCTTCTACTTTTCAAGATATACACTGATTATAGCTTTGTGCGATACATTTGTCATTACCATTTCAATACTTGGGTGCAGCTCAGACCACTATAGAAAACAGATATGCAATGCAGCCATTTCCATTGTACTTTGGATTGCCTGTGTTTGAAGTTGGGATTGACATGTGAATATATTAAAAGCCGTCACCGTCAGTATGAGCCCATGGTTTTGCATACCTGAGTGAAAAGAGACTTGCCCAGCTGTTGCAAGATATGACGTCATATACCATGTACACGGTAAGATGTAAACAATGTACATGTATGCTGCCGAATTGTGATACTCGTCTGATTTCGAAGAAGATTCTGATCACTGTAATTATTTCTCGGATGACTATAAGCTTGATTTGTACAACATACGAATTTATCATTTTATTACACAACTCAGCCGGTCATCCGAGTCATCATTCAAGTGCTGCCTAGATTCGAACATGACTATATCACCTCCTATGAATACCATCTTAACTTCAAACACGAATTCGCAAATGATTTAAACATTCTCCCAATATACAATAACAATGCCTGAAAAAATCACGCTTCGAGAAATTCGATTTTTAGCACAACTGAATTGATAAGGTTCAGTAATGTTTATCCGTCTACTGTCTGTCTGTCTGTCTGTCTGTCTGTCTGTGTGTGTGCGCGCGCGCGCGAAAAGAAATATCTAGATTTCCTTAGCAACAAGACCATGCCCATGGCAACAGGTAAACGATGACATATAATGTCAATGTAACACAAGTGATCGTGAAGGCAAATGAATAAACACTTCGAATGTATGCAGAGACCACGCAAGACCACGCCCATAGCAACAGTTAATCGATGGTGTATATTGCAGATATAACGACATGGATGGGTAGGCATGGGAATTCATCTTCAAAACATGTATGGAAATATACCTACCAAAAGCAAAAAGACCACACAATCATAAAAGAAAATTAGAGTTTAGTCTCAACAGTTTGACGCTTTTCTTACTTCTGTGTCAAAAATATTCGAACAGCTGTAACTTCCCTAAAAAGGACCAATGTCAGTGATGTTGCGTCAACGCATTTCTTGCAACATCATCTATCTAATGACATCTTTCCCGAAATTTTCAAAAAAAAAATTTCCAGGGCACAAATCGGCAAATACGAAAATGTACAAATAGCGGGCAATCGGCAAACGTCGGAGAGAGTTCGTGTAGGGTCTATGGTTCAACACAACAGGCTGAAACAAAGACTTAATAGAACACTGTGGGTCGAGCGTGGCAATCACCGACCTCAGTCTTCGGCAATTCACACCTATACATAATAAATGTTGCATATCTGTGTTGTTTAGTGGTCTCAGGGTACAGACACTTTACCACGCCTATAGTAAAACTCATTCTTTTTATTTCAGGTGTGCTAAAAATTGCCAATGATTATCTGAAAATTTCTCAATACCTGTGTCCTGTTCAAATTCACCTTTTTCAGTGTCATGGTCTTCAGTACTCAAAGCTTCAGTTGATGATTGCCTGGCTAAAATACAAATAACCAGATATGTGTAAAGACACTTCGTATTCATTTCTTTTAAATGGGAAAGGATAACGATTTTTATAAAACAATACGGATGTTAAAAATGATAAAATGCGTTGGTTTAAAGTTCCTTACAGTTTGGAGGAAGCAATTCGTCCATCGTAGGCAACGAAAATACGAAACATGTATCATCAAAATGAACAACGCACTGGAAAAAAAACCCGTAATGTAAACACTACTTGTCAGAGTTGGCCGAAAAAGTTCAAATGTAATTGTAAAGGGACACATTTTGCCTAAGAGTAGCCTACCATGTACGAATGGTATGCCTAGATGATGCGTAGCTATTTGAATCATCTGTTAGAATAAAAAAACAAATGTTTCAATATTCCTCAGTTTAATGATATGTGTACAGATCGCTATATTCCTCAGTTAATTCATAATTTTCCTTCGACAGCTTGCTACAAATAAACTTTTTTTTGTTAGGTAGTTTCTATGTCTTTGATTACCCGACGCATCACCCATGTCGGCATATGCAATCTGAAAATGGCGGTTTACATTCACTTGCGTACTCCATGAGAAAGCGACTCTTGGAAAAGTATCTTCAAAGTATCCGAATTTTTCATAAATATTTTGATGTTTGTTTGCACTATCAGACCATACATGTACATTTCATTAAATCAAAATTATTTTTGAACAACTGATTCAGACATACGCAGACAAAATCTGACATGATCATAACCACAAGTCATATGCATGCTTGACGTCAAGTTTGTAATTGTTCTTGAAATACATGGTTCGGTTTCTGTATCCGTTCGGTTTACTCATAGAAGCACATGGTACCGGGATGGCGACCGGTGTGATATGGGCTTGTCAAATGATAGATTTCGGAGAGAACACATTGAAATCTGACAGGCTTAATCAATCAAGCAGAGCGTTAACCGCTATCTAAAGAAAGAACACGGAAGGAAAGTCTAATAACATTTCAACCCGGGAGATCGTGCAGAAGTAAATTCGGAATGTAAAGCTAGCTTCTAGACCGTGGGTATGGTGATACAGATACTTTCATGCTGAGGGTACAGACACTTTACCACGTCTAATAGTAAAACTCATTCTTTATATTTCAGGTGTGCTAAAAATTGTCAATGACTATCTGAAAACTTCTCAATACCTGTTTCCTGTTCAAATTCACCGTTTTCAGTGTCATGGTCTTCAGTACTCAAAGCTTTAGTTGATGATTGTCTGGCTGAAATACAAATAACCAGATATGTGTAAAGACACTTCGTATTCATTAAATAATAGTTCACATTCACAAACAAATTAGAAGTTCCCCTGGCATTTTATGTACACATAAAGAAGCCATAAAACTGTTCATATGAACCCTTGAAATGTAATATAAACATCGTCTGTTTCAACCTGCTGTGGCAAGTGTTTTTAATCCAATTCATTTGTTTACTTTCCCGATGTGTAGTAGGTTCCGTTTGTTCACGGTCTCGATCATGTCGGCAGTTGTACCTAGCAATTCATTTGTTGTGGCTTGCAACTTGGACAAGACAACAAACTCCCTCACATTTGTGCAACTTTAGTATGGGCAATTTGATGGGCATCCCTTGGGTTCAGGCCATGAAGTCTATTTCAGCTTACCAAATGACACACGCATTATCATGTAATATCCAACACAATTCTTTATCTGGATCACAATTCAGTTCTAGGGTTCAAAAATTTTGTTGTTTGGTGGAAAATAAGGGGGTCATTATATGAAATGTTCTACAATTATCAAAAACATAGCACTCAGTACCTGTGTCCCCTTGAAAGTCATCTTTGTCAATGCCATGGTCATCACTGTTCCAAGAATTGGTTGTTGACTGTCCTGCTGAAACAACTATCCAGATGTAAGTAAAAGGTGTAAGACTTTCGGTTGTTGTTCCTCCATGTATTATCAAAATGTGAATGTTTGAGCTACCATACATGACGTGTCCCTTAATTATACATTGTTAAAATTAAATCAACCACAAATTGATATGGATCGTGAAGCTTGAAGGTGAAGGCATTATATATTCAGTAAAAGTATCTCGTGTGTTTGTTGATGTGGCTTTTAATTTTAATGAGTCACTTGCATGATTAACGTATTGTGTAATTAGGCCATATCATTCTTACAAGCCAGAGCACACATTTCTGCTGAAGCAACGAAATACCGTCGGTGTGTTTTGGACGCTGCCGTAAAAGAGGCTGTGGTTTACGACGATGGGCGACATCTTCATGATGCAAACTTAAAATATCAGATACTTTTGTGCATACATATGCATCGATGATAACAAGGCACACGTGTCTGATTAGATTCCTGGTGTAGCTTTTATTCGTATTGAGTTATAACATAACCATAGCTCGAAAACTCTGGTATTACTTGTTTTTAGGTCAGGAGTGCATTTTAATATTTCATTAATACACGTTGCAATATTTACATTTTATAGTGACAGTGACCAAAATGTCACTTCCTAGACTATAGGTTTAAGTACTTATTTCATTAGAACAATGCATACATAAATACCTGCTGCAAAATTAAACAATCTCATAATTGAAAACTGTAACAGTTTGTGATGTGTGTGCCTTAACATCCCGTTCATTTTCGAATAATAATAATTCCTTTATCTTATTTTGAGAAATGAAAAATATTTTAGTTACTTTGTACTTACTCTCGGTAGTGGGTAAATCATAGCCACTTATTTGAAATCCATTGTAAGAAAAGCACACGGCAATGAAGTGAAATTCTCCATACTCATATTTTGTAGTGAGCATTGAGCCATCAGGAAGGTATGTAAAGTCTGATATTTGTTCGTTTAGGTTGATACCAATATCCTTCCAGCGTGATTGGAAAGGATATAAAATACGGAATTCACTTCGCGATTCCATTAATCCTAATAATACTCCTCCATCATACCAGGTAGCAATGTTTACTACACCATTGCTTTCAGCAAAAGGCCCTTCCCAGGACATGTGTACAGTCTTGCGGAGAAACAGGCCAGTCGTTGCCATGAATCCAATTATTGAATCATCTATGCTATCAATATCATCCATGCAGCAAGAGTTCTCAATTGCTTGTGACCAATTCAGTAGATCATAGGGACTAATTCTAAGTTCTCTATTAATATCCAAGCCCACTAGATCGCCATCCACGAGTACAGTAACATCTATCATCAAGATTGTGCCCTCTACAGGGCCATTGATCTTGGCAAGGTCATTAGATTGACCGTAATATAATTTGAAGTCGCTCCCGACCAAAAGCAATGAGTAATCTGCATGTAGGTTTTAACAAAGGTTGAATGTTAGTCCCTGTAAAGTTTCATGAGTTATTCAAGTATGCTATAAGTAGAATCATGTTCATAGTGAAGTGAGTAATGTGCAATCATGCTATTGTGTTGTTTACATCTTATTAATTTTATGTATTTAAATCTCAATGAGTAAATATCAAAAAAAAACATATGCCATTGAATCGTGTACTTTAATTTGGTTTCTTTAACTGCAATGTACCAGAGAAAATAACGACTGTACAGTAGCTCACTTGCCTGTTGTAGTTTCAACTCCATAGCTAGGTTTTGGAATTTCCCTGTGACAAATAGCAATAAAGGAGAGCTCATCCTCAAACAGTATGACATTCGTCGACATATCAGGAAAGAAAGTAAAGTCTACCACTTTCTTATCCTGCTTTGTAAATGTATATTTTCTTCCCCAAAATGGGTTCTCAAGATTTGAAAACCTGACTTCAGAACGCGATGGCATCAGTCCAACTAAAGAATAGTCATTCCAGAAGGCTACAATTTCCACGGCGCCATTACTACCCGGAAATGGGCCTTCCCATGTGGAATATACATCACTGCGTTCGAATACACCCGCGAGTTCATCATTGCCGTATATAAAACCATTAGCAATGACCTCGATGCCATCCATGCAACATGAATTCTCGATTGGAGATGACCAATTGATCTCAGTTATAGAACTCGTTCTCAACATTCCCTGTGTATCCAAACCAACAAGATCGCCACTAATAAGTACAGCAACGTCAACGATTAACCCAATGCCATCCATCGGACCAAATATGGATCCGGAATGCTCGGATGTTGAGGTAAAGTATATATTGTTGTCAATCCCAACTAAAATGATCGGAAAATCTGTGTAGGAGGAATATTATATTATGGTCATTATAGAGAACAGTGTAGCATTTATAAACTTCACTGGCTTGCCATATCTCTTTACATGACCTGACCGTTATCAGTTGTATACTAAAAGTGCTCCTGTAGGTTAGTTTTCTGCCGATGTACATTACAGTTCTTTTATCAGAAGCGAGTCAAAGCTATTATTAATGAACTATCGAGATGAGTGAGCCTAAGGTTTCATGATGAGATAGGCACCAAAACCATAACACACAAACACCACTTACACTGTGTGGGTCCTTTATTTAGTTAATGATATAAACAATAACGGCATACACACTACTACACAAGGCATAATCAGCAGCCAGTGAAAGTTGGTACAATCTTAAAAGTTTAATACATACTCTATTCCCATATTACATGTGTACCTAAAATGGAGTCAATATGCTGAAACAGTTCTCCCGCAGAACTTTCCATAGGGAATCTGTATGCGAGTATGTGTTTAAACTTTAACAGATTCTAAATATCTAAATATTTTGAACATTTTTAATGTGTTGCGATTTATGAATTTGCATTGGTCTTCCAAGTATAAAAACATAGTAAAGTTCTTTTATGAATTGAAAATCCAAAGTAAATACTTTTGTCAGCTATACTAACAAGTATGTGAATCAGGTGAAAAACAAAGCTTTCCGTAAAGAAATATGCAATTTCGCACAATTAATATGCATGAATTTCGCTTAAGGGCTTAATTACATATATGTACATTTTTTTAAACTTTTAACACAGTGCATAGTGCATAGTTTTTAATGCACGATACAAAGAAAATTCTTAAATAGTAATATATAAATTTTGTGAATTCATTATAACAGGTATCACTAAAATCCTTGTTTTATCAAATCTTTCTCTCTATACATAACGAAAGAAAATCAACACAATTTCCCAAACAATATGTAAATTAGGGTCGTTAGTACGCAGAAATATAGCTCGAATACTAATGATAAATTCTTGGTATTAACATTGTTCAGATTAAATTATATTAAGTCAGACATACCCAAGCTGGTACACTGACAGACAGACAGACAGACAGACAGACAGACAGACAGACAGACAGACAGACAGACAGACAGACAGACAGACAGACAGACTGACTGACTGACTGACTGACTGACTGACTGACTGACTGACTGACTGACTGACTGACAGACAGACACACACAGACAGACACAGACAGACACAGACACACACACACACACACACACATGAGCAGCACCTCTGGAGATAATAAAATCATATGATGCGCATTACGATATCATTTCTTGTAAAAATCAAACAAACCCATGTTGTGCGCATAATGTAAACTATAAAAATACAGAAGTGTTACCTTCTTGAAATCCCTCTAACTGCCCGACGTCTGTTGTATTAATCGGATTAGATGAAATATTCTGAATTATGGATAGACAGACAACTAATACTAAATAGAACCTCATATTCACTGAGTCAAGTCTTTAAAATATACCCAACTGAAATTGAATTTAAAAAAAATATGATTAACATTTCTCATCAAGTTTCGTGTTATTCTTTATTTCAAAGAAATAAACGTCAATGACATGTTTTGTGACATATTTTGAGATGTGGTAAAAAAAAATATCGATATTTAATTCCATATTCAATTATGCCTTAGCACAAAATTAAGCAATAAGCCCTCACCCCCATCCCGGTATACCCAAGGTTTTGACCAGTTAATGACATTTACGCATGAGCGTTAGCGAATGCGGAATCAACTGGTCAAAACCAAGGGGTAGACCGTACGGGGGGGGGGGGGGTTATATTACTATGAAATTTGCAATGAAACTTTTATAAAGGGTAAAACAAAAAGCTGTAAAACAAACTACACTTTGGAATGGAATTGAAATGTAAGTATAGATCGCCCAAGAACCTGAATATCTGTTGAATTTCAATTGTGATTCCATCCACTACGGGGACGATCTCACTATATTAAGTCAAGGACAACGTCACTAAATTTATATTTAAACCATGAATAGTTTAATACTGTGCATCGTATATGTGTAATTTTGTTTAGTTTGAACAGTTGTACTTGTAGGTTCATTTTTTTTTTTTTTTTTTTTTTTTTTATTTACGTACAAAACAAAGAAGTATACCGCACACAAGGAAAAACAGAACGAAAAGAATATTGTTGTAGGTTCATTTATAAATGGGCTGAAGTTAGATTCGCTTTGTGCCGGATTTACATTAGATTCGCTTTGTGACGGATTTACGTACATGATCTGCCCCGGATCTGCTTCACTATGTCTGCATTTTAGATAGGGACAAGATCGACCCTGTAGGCTTGAGCCGCTCTATGGTGGTGGTTTTGAGGAAACATCGGACAGTTCTAGGGCTTTGGATATCGTATTCATTTCCCAAAGGGAAAATATTAGCGTTCGGCATGGAAGACTTATTGTTGTGCAGGCGATCAACAGTACTGCTTCGACGGCCATGATGGATGCAGACGACAGCGATCACAAAATGAGTGTGATATTCTCATTCAGTGCGGATTAAAGTCGCGCTAACTGTGCATTATCACTATTGTAGACGTATTTGTTTACTATCTTGACCAATCAGACCTCTGGATTTGCACCATCAATACACTGATACAATAGTTTTAAGTAGCCCAATATCTAAAACCATGCATGACTAATTAAATTGCACATGCCTGTTTTGACTACCATCTTGAAGTAAAATAATATTTTCCCATAAAGTAATACATTTCGAAATAGCTATAATGAATAAATGTTTGTCTTTGCGTCATTGCACAATATAATTTGGACACATATTATTATTCATGCCAGAAAAATCATGCACTTAATGAAGAAATGGCCACCCACGGCAAAGAAAAGCAAATAGTATGTTCCATCTGCTGCCTATACCATCTGTTCAAATTGAATATGTATTTACACAGTACATTGTGTGAGGAGACATTATACCATACTTAGTCTATCACGCTGTTGAATGTCAACTGAACACCTTCTACAAATTTAAAGACAAAAGAGACGTTTGATCGTTCCTCTTGCCAGCATTGCCTGTACATGCTTGCAAGTGTAGTGAAGTGTGAAGGAATGAAACGACTTAAACTAATTCTCACCATGAATAAAGTTAATACTTCGGCCAGTAGGATTTAAATAGATGGCTGTGGGAAAATTTCAGCAACTGACCAATTTGCACTAGTAAAATTGATATCACTGAAACGCGATACCAAAAAGCGTTATGTATGAAAATAGTTAACAAATAACGTGCCTAAAATTTTCTTCTTGTTTTCATAAGGAAAAGTTTCTTAGTGTAGATTTAGCAGTTTTTGAGATATCATGTTCACGGACGGACAGACAGACAGACAGACAGACAGACAGACAGACAGACAGACAGACACACACACACACACACACACACACACACACACACACACACAATGGTATAACATAACCTGCCCTTACACAAGGCTACGACTGTAACAGTAATAAAGGACCCTGGCAGTATTTAAATGGCGGGACCAAAATTTCTCCAGGAAAATATAAGGAGAGTTCTCTCCATGATAAGACTGTTAATATTATGAACTATCAAGTCAAATATTACTGGTAACCATATCTGATATTAACCTTTCATCAAGCTTAATACATTTTGTAAAGTTGAGAGTAAGAAACATCATGCCAGAACGTACCTTCAAACCGAGAAAAGAATTCAGTCGCCCATGAGTATAGAGAGCATGAAGCTGTCTAGTTTGAACCAACTTCAATGAATCCTAAACAAATTGGAATTCCCAATCCTAAAATATCATCTCATGACACAATACTTGACATTGTTGTTGTTGTGTGTACAGCGATGACTAGGTAAAATTAAGAATTCTGTAAACAGTATGTCAGGCAGATGTGCCCTGTTTTCATTGATATTTTGTAACCACAACATGGAATATTGGAACACTATTTCAATACACATCTTTAAAAAATTCTTGATAAAAGAAGAAGTGTGTTATATCCTTTCAATCCTTTATAGAATTATTATGAAAGTACATCCTTACCTTCTTCAAGCTTCTTGAGATACTGTTCGCGTACAGACGGTACACCTCACGATTCCTAGTAGAGAGAGACTGAGAAATCTGAATACAAGTACAAAGTGAAGCAAATTCACTAAAACAATGACTGACCACACCTAATGCCCTTAAGCTTAAAAATTACTTTATGCTAAAAGAGTATTAAGTAAGTACGTAAACATGTACTTGTAAAAGATAAACATGCCGCCATATTCGGTGTTTGACGACAGTTTCATATTTATTTATTTTTATCAAATATCACCCCTATCAAAAGTAAAAACAATAGACTCTGAGTAACAGTCAACTGTCTTATGTCACATGAAAGTAGTAAAGTGAAGGTTGCCGTAAACACTTGCTAGCTAAAAAATAGCATTTAATCCTAACGTTTTTATTCCTGAATTTTATTTATTTATTTCTACTATGGAGTTGCAAAATGACCCAGAATTATAGATCAGGTTCAAGGTCAGTTCCATATTACATGGATTGAGAAAGTATTCGAATAATAAATTAAATGTTAGGTTAATTGTTGAAACAGTCAGGTTCATTTCCGTTGTATTGAACTATTGTCATGCAATAGTGTCAGATGTTACTTCTAGTTCACTTATGAAAACATAGCATATGGTGCTTTTAAAAGCAAGCATATACCGTACTATTGGTGAGGGTTAAAGTTGACAAGATTTCAATAATTTAAATTTTTCTCATCCAGTTTTCAAACCTGGTTATCATCATCATCGTCGTCGGCGGCGGCGGTGTCACCATCATCACCACCACCACCACCACCACCATCATCATCATCATCACCAGAAAGGTTTTAGTCTGCCTTGCGACAATATTTATACACATTGTATGGTCACATACGTAGTAACTTAGAAGGCTTTTTTTTACATTGCAAAATGTTAAACATCAACAACTTATATAATGGTCCTGGGCATATTCTTGATACAACAGCAGATCTATAACTTAGTAGAAACAAGGAACACAACATAGGCTGGCCATTCTATATGCTAATACATAGAGGAATTCGAAATATATGATGATTTGTTAGACAACTCGAAGACATCAGTATTTCAGTGAGTGATTTCCACACACATCAAACATCATTGGTAACTTAGATTTGGTAAATATATCACGACGCACTTAATGCTTTAACGGGAAGGGGAAAGAGAGAGAGAGAGAGAGAGAGAGAGAGAGAGAGAGAGAGAGAGAGAGAGAGAGAGAGAAGAGAGAGAGAGAGAGAGACTATATAAATGACTGTTTACATCTTTGTTACTTGATGAGGTTTTCACTATTAGATAAACACCAGTTGTTACAACATATCGTGCCTTGATGTACGTAGTGTTGAAAACATGAATAAAACAATTACTAAAACATAGATATATAAAGCTTGAAATGTTGATTATTGCAAACCAGGGTTATTAGTGCAAAGCTAGTTACACCTGATATGAATCACTCAGACATTCATGTATGGAAATGGTAAAAATATGAACAGTTGCATTGATACTGTGGAATATTGTAGCTATTGGAGTGATGATTCTCGAAAGCAGTCACTGAAAAACGCTGCCACAAAGTATATACACATTGGTTTACATGCCAACAGATTCGAGCATAACTGATTAAAATTGCGCTGAGTTTCGACAATATTGGAGCAGTACGCAAAATGAGAAATTATATGCTTTGTATTTGGGGGGCTAATGAACATATCTGAGAACCGTGGGACTAATTCACAGCATGTTCAATTTAAACTCGTTGCGAAACAGCTAGTATTTAATTAACTAACGCCCATCCTATCGGAAAGGTTATGGGTTATGTACTTTATGCATGACAAATCATGGCTAAGCTTGGTATTGCACCAAAATTTGGTAAGCTAATTATGTTTTGGTGCAATACGAAGTTAAACCCATTAACTTACATTCTTTTACTTTGGAGGTGGGGGTTCTGAGCCAATTAAGTTCTCATCCTACAAAAACGATTTCACTTTTAATGGATCCGTTTTGTACCCTTAAATACAAATACTTCTTTAAAAAATGGCAAATTCAGAAATGGAAGAATGTTTGCTATAGTAGATGTATGGCATTGAAATAAAGCAAATACGTTTCAACAAAAGAACTATAATATTTCCTCACTACATACTGGCTTTATATTCATAGTACTACTATGCTGTCTGAAATATTTTCAATTTTGTCAGAATTAGTTAGAAGGGGCCTGAGGCCTAACTAAAAGAATTTAGATTTTATCCTACATTGAACTATTGATCTCGCTCAGCTCGACAGGAGTCGTTGACACGTTCAGCCACGTACTCATTACATCCAAGGAGTTGTGGATTACGTCGTCAGCCCATTAGCAACTGCTGTATAATGAACTATAACCTTTGTGTAGGAGTGCGGGATAGGGTGTGTTTCAATTTTTGTGATCTATTTATCCAAATTTAATTGATTTTTTTTTTCAAAGTGGCACAAGCTGAGTTTATCAGGTTGTTTTTACCCATGTGAAAATACGCATGTAATACCACACTCCAAAATATCTTATATAATATTGAATTGTCTTTTTTTTAGGAAAGGGTGGTTTGGTAATGGTCACCCTCTTCTTGAAATTGCAAGGTGGGTGGGGGGGGGGTCTTATTTGAAAAGTGTACAAAGGAGGTTCATCGTGTTCAGGATTATGAGGTATTGTATGGTGGTGTTATAAATGTATAGTAAATTATTTCACAACTGACAAATAAGGTCAATGTAGTCTACTCACTGAATAAGAACAATTTGCCCGGCATGTGAAATGTCTGGGGTTGTTTTTTAATTGGTGAGGAATCAGAGACATTGCGTTGTGCCAGTGAAAAAACTGTACCGGATCGCCAGCCCTCCGTAGGCCTAGAAACTGACATGTCCTGAGGCCAATGCAAGGCTAGGGGAGGGCACTGACAAATATGAATTCATTTGACATTTTCTGCCACTTATCTAGAATAGCATCTAAGTGTCAAATTGTAATCTCCGTCAAATATAAGTAATCAAAATATCAAACAATCAGAGATGGAACTAGAATGTGTGCTGTGTCATCTGTATCAAAAGAATAATCGATGCTGTTTTCACGATATCAATGCACAGGATAGAAATTATAGTATAAGACTTCATTACACTGGTTTTCCACTGTTTGCCCTGTCAAAATATTTCGATCTAATGTTACCATTTTGGCCAATATTTTTGGTGACACAAATATTCAACATTGTTTTCGAAATTATTTTAATTTACATTTCAATATACATTATGTTTTAATACCATAGATTATATGGCCTGATTTATGTTGCATTAATTATCCACTGCTCTTAAGTACTATACGGCTCAAACTCAGTGTCTATCTGTGGCCTGTACAAGTTGTGAAGAATAAACTATCGTTACCTAATAATTCATATATATTCCCATATTGGCAGCTTTACAGGCAAGTCACTAAATTTTGGAAATTTTAAGCAAAGATAAGAACGATATTATGTTACCACCTCGACAGAGGCGTACAATTCATAGATGTAACTTCAAAAATCCACACAGAAATGTGTATGTGTGTGTGTAAAAACACATAAATGCTAGTAGTATCCAATCGCAAGGTATGAAACTTGTGAATGGATGGTTTGAACTTCACACTCACATTATACGTGTACGCGACTATCTCTTAGGATCTGTGAGTAACTATGGTAGTTTGATCTTGACATCGTGATTGTGATGATAACACCCAGCATATATATATATATATATATATATATATATATATATATATATATATATATATATATATATATATATATATATATGTAATCAAAGTAAGTTGGTTGGAACTTGAGGTGCTTAGTTGTAACTCCGAGTTTCACGCTCAATGCGTTCATCAAGCATCGAGCACTCTATTCTACGAGTTTGATACTATTTACTATATATGTATGTATATATATACATAGAATTGCATTCTTCTTTCGCCAAGTAGAGTGCTCAATCACCTTGGAGAGCATATCATACATAAAATGAAAGAAGACGAGTATGATATTACATTTTATATATATACAGAGGCAGGTGAACAGAAGGGAATGGAGACTATCAAACATATCTAGTCAACTACACAATGGTACACCAGAAATGATAAAACACAAATCTGTACTTTTTAATTCTAAACATAATTCATAAGATATACAAACTTTAAAAGCCAGTGAATGTTATGTATTAAATCCCAAAATTAGACACATACTCAACAGAACAGGTAGTTAAATGTAAAAACCTATATATCTGCATGCCCACATGTTCAGACATATACACAATAACAAACAAACGGCTAATAGTACTATCATTTCATCTTGACAAACATAGCCAAAGACACACAAATTACAAGATTTTTTCATTTCATTTGCATTTATTGAACACTCTTAGACTAAAATATAACATTTCACCAGCATTAACTAAACATTAATTAAACTATGATTAAAAGACAGTGTGCTGGTGGGGAGTAACAACTAGAATAAAGGTTTATGTACATGTACACCCTTGTTCACCTGCTTAAAGCTACACATATTTCTTGCATTCAAGAGGTATTTGATTACCATAATAGGAGAATTGATTTGTGCTTCAAGAGGTCATTGTAAGATACAGATGCCACATTGGAATGTTTCAACACATTGTTTGAAATCATGAACAAAGAAACGCTCAAAATAACTTACTTTGCTGCAAGAATTTATCTCTTTTATATCAAGTCCCTAAATACATATGCCTAATGGATCTTTTTTCTTTTATAAAATACAAAACATTGTAGCATAGATATCTTTTTTCAGTACTGACCTGTCAAAGCACAACCAGGATTGTTCATAGCGCATTTGCAATCATGGAAAACATGAAAAAAGATTTGGCAGCCATTGGGTAAATGTAAAGTCAATGAGTAATGCAAGTCTGATAATGATGAAACGATGAAGGACTGTAAACGTTTCCGTTATGAATTTTTTTTACATACTTCAATACCTATTTTATTGAATAAGTACGTGTAAATCCCTTTCATGCATTTCCATGATTGCAAATCTGCATGCCCATTCATACAGTGCACAAACTAAGGCAATATATATTCTCTCCATTTCTAATGAGTCATTATTACTACCAAACCAGAGAGACTATAGAGTTTGAATTAGGCAGCACGATATTATTTATGTCTCAGTCACACATAGCGATTTTTGTTATGAATTACACACAAGAAAAATACAAGCACTGATGGTGCACATGTAATGATACATTTTATCTCGGTGTGAACACAAATAAACAGTTTTGCATTTAAATCTTCGTTTCATCCAACAATGTCATGATGCTGATTTGTGTTCACAGTGAGATGAAATGTATCATGCTAACAGTGTATTTTGTTTTTATGTAATTCCTAACAAAAAACATTGTTCCACCCAATCGAAAGTATAGTCACTCTGGCTTGGTAGTATACATTTTCATATTGCTGAAAATTCATGAATATGCTTTAAATACATGGATATGTATTGTCCTTACACTGTGTACTGGACGTGTCTAGACATATACCCATGTACAGATAGTGGTAAACAAATGTGCCATATTTATTTATACTTTGAGAATGTTTTTGAGTGGTTTGGCTCAACGTGTAACAGGTGTGAATAAACAATCAAAGGATAAGTGTCAATTTAATTGTACAGGGCTAACTAAGACACCTTCTCAGAAGGAAATTATCCCAAAACACATCACAAATATCCGCTTCAATTTAACATCAGGCAAAATATTTTGTACTGATATTTTTTTTTAATTCTTGCAATAAAAAATATGCACAACATAGAGACACTGACATCCAACCTTACTTAGCTGTGCATTATTCATATTCCAATAACATAATTACAACCCTGTTGTTAAAGTATCCTAACTAACTATCTTGTGCTAATATGACCTTGTCTTCCTAATTTTTATATCACATGATTTGCTTCTATTTATTTTGTGATGCAATGCTTACACATACTTTTTCTATTTAAATTTGAGTTTGAAGAGAAGCTTGCTTCAAAAGAATTGGAAAATTTGAAAGACATTTGACAGAAACACTCTTCTCTCCAGAAGTGCATAAAAGTTGCAGTTATAATATGATTGCTTTTTTCTTAATGTTAGGATAAACATGAAAGTGATGTCAGTAAACACTGACAAGAGGGCTACACAGCATTGTTACAAAGATACTCTGGATTTTTCATTTCGAAAAGAGATCTTTTATCAACAGACCAAAGGCTGTGAGTACCTTGGAAACACACCTTGTACATGTTCAATTAAGAAATTCTTAATGTTATACCTCTGCAATCATCCCTTGAACTTTTTTTCTTTCAGGGTTTATATATTAACAGTTAAGTTGGAAGCAGCCATGTTGGGAAAACAATTGGCATGGACAGTATGAAATGAACTCTGTGATTGGTCACTTTGTTGCTGGTTGATGACCACTAGCAATGTTTGGGGCAGTAACTCTGAAAAAAAAAATGTCAAGGGAATATTGCAATTTGTAATGTCGCTAGAATCCCTTAATTATTCAAGATGTACCAAAACCATTCCGTTTTCATTAGTTGTACTCTAAAAAACAAACAAATTGTTTCAAAGAACAGTACAACAATACATCTAGCTCGTCTGAGACTATAGACTGAAAGATCACCCATTGTGGGCACTCATTTCACACTTTCTTTAAACTGGGAAGGGATGACAAGGATGTCCCAGGAATGTATCATACAGTCTAATGAGACCATAGTTGTTTGGATGTCATGTCAACTTTCCTATGTTCCAAAACATGTTTTAGCAAAGGCTATCATCAGAGACATCTTGTTAACTTTGTTGTAGTGATAATACACTAAAAACCTGAGGTTTTTTTTTACTTATATCCCCATACCCAAAGAATCGGAGTAAGCTTACAAGCAGGACATGAGCTGGATACATACACTTTGGAGACATGCAATGCACTAGCAATGATCTTGTTATATCTAGGATCAAATGTCCGTCTTTACATTATTCATGAGGTACTCTGTTAATAATTCCAATCTTGCAACAACAACATTAGCACACATTTCCTACTTCATAATATATATATATATATATATATATATATATATATATATATATATATATATATATATATATATATATATATATATATATATATATACATATACATATATATATATATATATATATATATATATATATATATATATATATATATATATATATATATATATTCATATTCTGCGCTACTTTCATTCAATTTCTAGAAAAAAGTTCCTATGCATAATCATTTTCATTTTTTTTTAATACTGGCCACTGGTTAGCCAAGATAAGTAAACTCATTTAGATATATGCTTTCAATCTGTTAAAGGTATGATTACATTATTTGAAATACAACATGTCTAGGATGACAGGGGATGAAAGAAATTTGGTATGTTATTTGGTTATGATCAGATGTAACTACTTCATCTATTCAGTAATAAAAATTTATACTGTCAAAAAATTTCTTGGAAGCGAATTCCAAATATTCACTGACATCTTGACAGCATTGTCAGGGTGTATTACAATGGGCTATTTCATGTGTCTCGGAATACTGGGATTCACTTCCATGAAAATGTTGATTTTGTTAGTAGAATTTTCATTACTAAGTATGAACCCAGAGTCCATGAACATTCATTCTTGTACTTCACCTATGTTATGATCCTCCAATCACAGTGCAGCAGTCGTCTGATTCATACACTGTGAAACTTGGGATTACGTGCTACAAAGCCCTAGCCATTAACTAGGGATGTTCAAACAATCTTTTGTTTCAGCATAAAAATTTACATAATCTACAAAATAAAATTTCCCTATGTGAACTCTACCATCGTGTAAGTAAGCCAAATGCAACACAGTGGTCAAAACTTGGGATTTGTACAAGTTTACAGAATGATTACGATGTCATACATCATGTTTGTTAACAGAAAAAGCACTCCCTTTAGAAATGCAGTTCAGACGACCACTGAACTTCAATCAATGTTTTAGATTTCATTTATCTCTGTCAGGGATAATGCTATTAGTATATGAAACTGTGTGTGATAACAAAAAACATACTTTGCATTGTTTATTGCATTATAATGCTTTGTCATACGTAAGTGAGAAACCTTATACACTATTATGCATGTATGTATAAGCCAAACGATCTGTGAAAATACTCAGATGACATGCACTAGTTCTCCTGCATGATAACTCCTTTTTCTCGCAATCCTCGTAACAGAATCGCGAAATAGCCATCCACTGTGCCAAAATTATCAGCAATTGTTTCCATTCAAATTAATTAACAGTTTTGTATTTTGTAGTCCTGCAAATGGTGTTAACAGCTCAAATTTAATTTGCGTAATGGTGGACATTCTTGAGCAATCAACCTGTAAATGGTGTTTCTACCATGACTTTCTAAATTCAAATGTAAGTTTTGGTAGAGACAGGAGGCACAGAACTGAACTGGAGATTCTGTTATTGTGATTATGAATACAAATACATTACTCTTGCATGGCAGGACTTCCATGTAGGGCAGGGGCTTAAAAACTCTGCAATATATGAATTCAACGGCAAAACTGAAGAACACCTGGCCAAAATATGTATACCTTACACAAAGCTGTTTTGAAAGGAAAATAAAGGAGATTTTGATATTAATTATGGGCTTTACAGTACAGGCAAGTAGACGAAATGGTCATCCCTATATGTAGCTAAGCCTTATTCATGAGACTGTAGAACAAAATATAAAAAATATATTTTAAGAAGTGCCTAAGCCCATTTTGTTCTCAACATAAAATGAATGAGACCAGTAACATTAATCCTAAGGATGTTGAGTAAAGGTTATGTTGATAAAATGATTGCTATTGGCACTGTCCTATGCTAATTTTTTGTCACATGGCAAGCAGTGCCCAGTGTTCTCCAAGTATGCCACCTTATCTGGTGTGAATAATGTAGTTTAGGAAGATTTGGCCCAGTATCCTTCAGGTTTAATTCATTAATATGCTACTATTATCGTCAGTCTCTGTAGAGTTAATGTAGTGATAAATTTATTCATAATATATATAAATACCAATAGTAGTAATATATTTCCCTTATTTTTCAAGAATGACGTTAATAGATGATTGCATGTAAGTGAAGATTCCTCACACAGAGACCACTGAGACCACCTAGATTTGAAATATGGCACTAAATAACCGTACACCAAATTATCAGAAGGAAATAACTAAAATATCATATAATACCATGTACTCCATAGATAAAGAAGTGAATGTTAGACAACAATGGAATGGGGAAAATTGAAATGAATGAACTACAGTAATATGATCAAAATAATACGATTAATATCACAGTAATAGTAATCATAACTGCTGATACTTGTAGTATGTATTGATGCCAGCAATTTGCAACATCCCGGTGTTGAAGGATTGATACTAGAAGAACCAGCATTTCGTTTACTAACATGTATGTATCAGATCGAAGTCGTTAAGTGGTTGTAGTATTTCAGGTAGATATACAAGCCATATGTGAAGTCCATCTAGTCTCTTTCAAGAACCAAGTGTTGTATCTTTGGACTGATCTGGTCAGCAAGTTGTTTACTACTTGCAGCTAAGACACGTCGAGACATAAGATCGAGAACACCACCTGTATAGAGACAAAATAAAGAAATTACACATTTGTTCATGTTGGGTCTGAAAGACTTTTTCAATGTTATTAATACTAGAATACATCTTAAAACAATCTTAAAGGGAAAGGACAACTTGTGAATTCATTTTGTTTTCATAACACAAGACAAGCTGCATTATTTCGTTCCCTTTCAGTTACCAGTATGAAACTGGCATTGATCAGAACTAAGTTCCCTTTCAGTTACCTATATGAAACTGGCATTGATCAGAACTAAGTTCCCTTTCAGTTACCTATATGAAACTGGCATTGATCAGAACTAAGTTCACTTTCAGTTATCAGTATGAAACTGGCATTGATTAGAACTAAGTTCAGTTTCAGTTACCAGTATGAAACTGGCATTGATCAGAACTAAGTTCACTTTCAGTTATCAGTATGAAACTGGCATTGATTAGAACTAAGTTCCCTTTCAGTTACCAGTATGAAACTGGCATTGATCAGAACTAAGTTCAGTTTCAGTTACCAGTATGAAACTGGCATTGATCAGAACTAAGTTCACTTTCAGTTACCTATATGAAACTGGCATTGATCAGAACTAAGTTCACTTTCAGTTACCTATATGAAACTGGCATTGATCAGAACTAAGTTCACTTTCAGTTACCTATATGAAACTGGCATTGATCAGAACTAAGTTCACTTTCAGTTACCTATATGAAACTGGCATTGATCAGAACTAAGTTCCCTTTCAGTTACCAGTATGAAACTGGCATTGATCAGAACTAAGTTCAGTTTCAGTTATCAGTATGAAACTGGCATTGATTAGAACTAAGTCAGAAGTGACATATAAGCCTTTGCTGGGTAAAATCCATTTAAACATTTTCCTGATTGTTTCTATTGTTCTTGTAATTGCATAACAATGCAAGCAGTCAACAATACATTTAACGGAAGATCCCTTATTAAGGCCTGTACATCACTTCTGCTTAAGAAATACCAGCTCCATACCGAAAGTCAAAGTGAATGAAACCGAATGAAATTTCATCTAATTGAACATTCCAGGTTTAAATGAACAAAATGAATTCACAGGGTATCCTTTCTCTATAAGCAGTTATGATTATTTATCTTTTCTGACAGACAAATGTACAATTAAAAGACAAGATTTTGAGGTGTTGAAATATGATGTGGATCAAAAACTTGTCTTCTGCACATATATTATCTTGTTATGCAAGGCTATACAAAAGAAAGTCTAAAAATGAAAGACATAAAATTCTCTAACTTGTGATGCTGACAAACTCACCTTCTGTGTCAATGACGACACCACCTGCTTCTCTGACAATGATGTCACTTGCTGCATAGTCCCAACAATGTATACCAAATTCATAGTATGCATCAGCACATCCACGGGCAACCTCGCACATGTTTAATGCTGCAGACCCTAGTGACCGAAACCTGTGCAACAAACACATACAAAACTGATTTTATTTATTTTTATTTAAGTAGTATAAAATAAACACTGAACTTGACAGTGGAAGGGGCCTCAACCTTATCAAAATCTGAAGAGAAAATTGGCTTCATTCCTTTTCTCTTTTACTTATTTATTTACTTATTTATTTATTTATTAATTTACTCATACATTCATATATTCATTTATCTATTTATCGTGTCATTGATTTGGTTACATCTTTTCATGATCTCATTTTTTCTGATTCATTTCCCATAACTAGAGGTTTTGCGGTTGGGAGATATATTACCAAGAGCTTTGAGGTTGGGAGATATATTACCATGAGCTTTGAGGTTATGAGATATATTAGCAAGAGTTTTGAGGTTGGGAAATATACATGTATTGCCAAGAGCTATGAGGTCAGAAGATATACATTAGGAAGAGCTTTGAGGTTATTCTGCCACTCAAACATGCCTTTTGAAGCCCAATTGAAATTTTGAACAAGGTTTTGGTCGAAATATGTTGATTGTTCCTCTGCTTTTTCTCTATTTTTTGCTCCTTGGTAATACATGTACTAAATAATTGATGCTATACCATTCACTGACAATGATTTTTTTCTAAGACAAATGTATTTAGATAGAATAGAGTTATGATTTGAAAATAAAGTGGTGTTTGTTGAAAGATTTAGAAAGAATGATGGCACATTTCATGTTAATAATTGAGAGAAATATTGTACATGTAATCCTCCAAGATCACAATAAGGGAGACAAGAATAATATATGTGAAGATATTCCCTTCCTTCTATGTAAGTCTACAAGCAGGTTGGTGTGCATTGGGCATGAGTAGCTGATATAAAAAAAACTATGACCATGTAGCAATATAACGATGACAAATAGTAGATTTTGGAAGGTACAAATAGTAAACATAAAGTAGGACTCACAAAAATGCAAGGAACTGTTGAGGCCAATGGTAAATTTGCTTAGTATCTACAAACTTGCTAGCTGGCTCTGAGCACAAACATTCTACTGGAATCTTTCTCCTTACAATCCCCAAAACACCAGAATGAGATTCACTAAATCTACATATATATCTAATATGTAAAGTCATAACAGTGTAGTCATGAAGACTAACAGGAAATGTTAATTTGATACAGCAAGACTGTGAATATTGTCCACCCATGTGCCAGTATAGAGTTAAGCCAAAGCCTTTGATGAGAACAACCACGACTATTATCAGTCTCTGAATTTTTTTATGAGCTCTTATTTTAAACGCAGTTTCATGATTAAATTCCACCGGTTACGAAAGGGAAATATCAAGCATTGAAAGCCATCATGACAACATGTCAACTATGTTATGACTTTGAATGAAAACATATTACAAGGAAACGTTTTAGACTTTGGAGTTGAAGAGGATGGAAAAATGAAGTTGAACAAAATGAGGTGACTTTATATTGACCTAATGTTAATACACAGTGACAATTGATACTAATAAATTTAAATGACATGTAATTACCCATGCACACCATCTGGATTTGAAAGGAGGCTAGTGATATTATTCTTCCATTGAGCACTTGGATCTCTCCTTTTGTGTATTCCAAAACCAACTAGCAAGAGTGCTTGATTCAATTCTATGGAATGGATCAAATACAATAAGCCAAACCAAAATGTTGTATCATTAGCTTTCTTTCAGATTTCTTTCAAGATAATGCTTGGTGAACCCAATGTAAACCGTGATGCTTGGCATTGAAACAAAACTAAACAGTATCCCTCTGTGTTTGTTTTACGTTTTCTTTTCGCCATATTATTTTATAAATTAGCTTGGTATCATGTAAGCTTGTGAGCATATAACTGGGCCCTGATGAAGATCTGTTGAATTTGCTTTTAATTAAAAGGATACCCTTGATGCATCTGAATGACGTGAACACAGTAAACAAACTGACAACAACCGCACTTCTGACAAAAATATACATTTTGTCTTGAAGCACTTCCATTTTTTTTAAAGAGGGTTTAAAAATGTTAAGAAAAGCAATGATCACTTAAATCAATTTTGATACATGGGAAAGGAAAAGTGAGTAATGTTAAATGTACTTGTCTATTAATAACTAAATAAAGATACAAACGCAGAATCTTAGACAGTTAGTTGAGGTTAAAAATGCCAAGTTTATCAGTTTTACAAAGGTTCACTACATGATAGTGACAGCAATGAATGGATTTGAAGCTTGATAAGCAAATAATAGCAAAGGAATCAAATAGCATACTCAATTCTCATATGCATGTATTGTTTTTGTTTAGTATTACGCCACGATGGGACACACTAACACATTGCTTAACCCCTTACATAATGCATGCCAGTGAAGGCGAATGACATTACGTATCTCACAGTCTACATTTAGTAATATCAGATTACACAATCTGCTTACTCATCAACCCATAGACAGTGGAGGGAGATCAACCGTTATCATAATTGTGATTTACCGACCATTTTGGCAGAAATGATCACAAAACTGTGATCCTACTGAATTTCAAAGAGAGTACAGATAACCTGCTAGTTGATTGCTTTCCCTAGCATTCTTTCCATTCACTGCTGTCATGACAACAATAAGTGCTAAAAAACGATGTTTGGATAGGATAGATACCCATGGGCTGGAGATGAGATAAGATGCTCTATGTTATCCAATACAGTTTTAATGATATCAGCATCACGACTTGACCCAACTTCAGTGAGAAGTAACGCCCGGCTAAGATCTGGAAGACAATGTTATGTACATTCATATATAATTACACTACACCACTACCCTCTGTATGTCAGTAATAGAAATTAAAAAACTAAAAACAAATACTTATGAATATTAAAAGCCTCTTAAAACCATCTAATTTATACAAAAATTGCAAATCATTTTTGGAGATACACTGCCCGACTACATATAGTCCTAGACCACTATAGAGTCTATAATGGTCTGAGATATATATATATATAGTACACACTTTCCATGTACAAAGACATTTTTACAGACACACTAGGTTAGTGTGCATGTGAGTTCACAGGAGTGCAAATGTACTCAACGTTCCTAATTTTCATTTTAATTCATCCCTGCAGAATTATAGCATTACTGTACAAACAAAATGTACATGCCCATATTTGCTTTTATAGCCTTGTGCCATGATATGGATGTAAACATTAGCCCTGTCCCGATGTAGAATATTTTGAAATCGAATCAAAATCTGTTCTCCTGTCCCCACACGCATAAAATCGGTTTTGAATGATTCAGCAAGTTGAACCGGTTCAAAAACCACCTCGGGGCTTGAATCAAACTGACTCAAAGTAAATCAGTTCTTGATCAGTTTATCAATTTAAATCCATTGCTCAGTTTTCACGTGGTGACAGAAACCAATGTGACTGAAATGATTCAATTTGAATCAGTTTTGAATTGATTCTGGTGAAGACTAGGCTATTGCCACTCTATCAATTATCACATATACTTTGTGTTGGATAATTTGCAACCATGGAGTCAGTCGTGATGATTCCAAATTAATTTCAACTTCCAGTTATTGTAATTCTAGGACTGATCATCTGATGCCCTTTGTTTTCTGTTAACATTGATTAAAATTTGACAATGAAAGATTAATACAATCTCATTTTATAAATCAGGTAATGTCAATCACTAAATAATATTGCTATTATTAATTCTTGTTATTGCGGCATTCATAATTGGAAATAACGATTTTCATTCTCAAGCTTAATTGATATTACATTTTCATGCAATGGATGCATGCCAAAAAACACATTTCTAATGTTGCATTGTGAAATGAACTACAATGTATACGTAGTAACAATATATATATATATATATACATATACATGTATATTGAGAATGAAAATTGTTATTTCCAATTATGAATATATATATATATATATATATATATATATATATATATATATATATATATATATATATATATATATATATATATATATATATATATATATATATATATATATAGTTTCAAAATGAATAGAAAGGAGAAAGTACATATTATCTGAATTCTGATCCATATATATATATATATATATATATATATAGTAGTAGTAGAAGTAGTAGTAGTAGAATCATTTATTATAGTGACATGAGGTAAACAGACTACCGGAAAAAACAATTTACATTACACAACCTCCCAGCCAAATAGGCTTATATCTCACCTAAAGTGAAATAAAACATAATTGGAACAGATTGAGGAGCTTTTTTACAATAATGAAAATATCATTTACAAGGCAAAAATAAGAGTTATGAATTAATGTACAAGTTGTCCCTTCTCCTTAAAAATGCTTAATAACTCTTATTTTTGCCTTGTAAATGATATTTTCATTATTGTATAAAAGCTCCTCAATCTGTTCCAATTATGTTTTATTTCACTTTAGGTGACATATAAGCCTATTTGGCTGGGAGGTTGTGTAATGTAAATTGTTTTTTCCGGTAGTCTGTTTACCTCATGTCACTATAATAAATGATTCTACTACTACTACTTCTACTACTACTATATATATATATATATATATATATATATATATATATATATATATATATATATATATATATATATATATATATATATATATATATATATATATATATATATATATATATATATATATATATATATATATATATGGATCAGAATTCAGATAATATGTACTTTCTCCTTTCTATTCATTTTGAAACTAATTTGATCACTCCTGATTACAAAAGAATGTGTCTGCTAACAAAACTTGGTCACTGCATACATGTACCACAAAATAAAATACATAGGTCCTATTCATAATACCACTCTTGTAAATAAGCATATCAATATTTCATTAAAAACATGTTATTATATCAATTATAACAAGCACCTTTCTTTTCTGTCAGGTCTTGTACATGTACTATAACAGAATTTCAGGATGTGTGAGTGCAAGTGTGATAATTGATATAATATCAAACACATATCAATTATCATACTAAGCTCCTTTCTGTCACATATTGTTTTTAGCAGAACTTCATGACATGTGAGTGCAAGTGTGGCGTACTCTGGGCATTTGCACAAGTGCTTGTAATGTTCTCTACAGCCATACTTTTACAAGCGCAGTGAGTGGAAATGCAGCAAAAAACATGCAAATACCCCTAAGTACCCACAATGGTACTCATACACGCCACAGCGTTCTGTTATTATTGCCATAAAAAATGCATAAAAATCATACTGTGTATGTATACGATTTTGTGTACAATCAAGTTACAAACGTACACTGATTTGCATATCATGTACATGTACATGTACATGTACTGCTATATGTAATATTGTTTTCTATATTGCAGTTGAGTGCAAATACAACTAGCACACTGGTCCACGAAATCACTGATACACATGTAATACTACTGTACACACTTTTTTGGCCTGTACAAGTTTAGTGTTCCATTCATGAGAGAACTGTGAGGTACCTACGTGTGCTGAGGTGGCAGGCACAAGACAAATAAAGGTAAAGTTACACAGGTAATAGAGCTTAAATTACAGAAAAGATGTTAAGCGTGCCAAGGTGTTGTTTTAGGACATTTTACTTGCCAAACCATATACCTATAATTGTAAACCTTGCTGTATCACTGTGACACTGATAGCATACCTTGTTGTAATTCTGGCTATTATTATTTCCATATACTTGTACACTAATGAGCTTCTTGTGCAAAATGCCAAAGTCAGAAAAGGTGAATTACATTGAATTGCTACTGTTCATATGATGTAAGAGTAAGGTAATGCTAGCTTCTATATTCATGCACATAAAACAATTTTCCTTCAAGTTTACCAGCCATTTTTTTGGGCATCACAATAAAACCACTACTTTCTTTACAAAGCCAACTAATACATCTCTGTTGCAAATAAGTTGTTGAATCTTTATAATCAGGCAATGGAGAAAATGTGTTCTACAAAAATAAAATACAACAGCTATGCAGAAATTTGAGGTGAAGTTAGTGACATCAGCGGTCAATAGAAGACATCACAATCCAATGAAAATTTTTGGAAAAAAAAGTAAACATTATAAAATGCCTACCTTCTTGTCCTGAGACATGTAATTTTTCCCCATTGCAGAATGCTCCCTGTTCCCGTCTGGCTGTAAACATCTCGTCATGAATTGCATTGTAAACTACACCAATTTCTGTTATCTTATTTACAACTAATGCTATACACACTGCTACATATGGAAACCTGGTCAAGAAATGATGACAATTTATACAAATGATGATAAATTTTTTACTTAAACCAGTAATCTCAAGTTTATGTACATGTGTGTGGGGTGTGGTTCTTGAAATTCTACAACACAGAGTCAAAAAATTCCTTGTTTTAGATGTTCCAAATGGTGCCACATGTTATTTTTTACACCTGTGTTGCTATAATTTGTCTCTCTCGAAATAAAACACTTTAAAAAAAATGTAAAAAAAAAAAAAAAAAGAGAGAGAGAGAGAGAAAAACAATTGTCTAGGAAAAATTTGGTCCTAAGCAAATGAATATTCCCATTTAATTCTTATGTCTCAACTGATAAACTAAGACTAATGTAAGAAACAAGGATTGAATCATGTGCCTTTAAAGTTCATGAATTATTACACTGTTCTTACCTATGTACAAAGTTGGTTGTTCCATCGATAGGATCAATAATCCAGGTGGGGTTGTCAGTCAAGTTACAATGTCCACCTGCTGCTACAGACTCTTCACCAATAAAACTATAATACGAACATAAATCTATGATCAAACACCATTTCATTGGTTACAACTGACCATAAAGGAGAGTAAAGACCAATGTAGAGACCAGTTGTCTGACAAAGCTCTACAGAATGTTATTAAAAAGCAAAATAATTATCCTATGTACATTGTAAGCCTTATGACTCCACTGATAACATAGTGGTAATCAAAGATTACTGGATTCAAATGCTGTACAGAGAAGTAATTTATATACAGTAATTTTCTGTCCATTTACTTGTGCACCTCGAGGTCTACTTGCAGAGATTAGGCACCCTATGAATCTTCTTCATTATAACATATGTACCCTTAGATTACTTGCACTGGTGCGTGTGCATACTAGTAATATTTTCACTGCAGTGCAATACTGAAATCATTATTGTATACCTGCATGCAAATGATATGCAAATGAGGATGCAATAGTTTGTTACACATGAAATCGCGTGATCGCACTGTAGGATTTTTATGATTTTTATGGAAATTTGCTGTTTCAGATAAACATATGTAATAATAACAGAACCCCCATGCCACATGAGTGCCAGTGTTGGTACTCAGGGGTATTAGCACTCATGCTTGCAGTGTTTTCTGCTGCTAAGGGTGCTCAGAACACTACAAGCACTTGTGCAAATACCCCGAGTATGCCACACTTGCACTCACACATCATGTGGTTCTGTTGTATTATTATTGTTATTATTAGGGTTTGTGATTTCTGGAAAACAACACCACATGACGATAGTGTTTGTAATGCAAAATCCAAACTTTAACATTATTTTCTTGGGAGAACATTGACTAGTATACATAAGAACACACTTCAAACTGCAAAATCAAACAGCAGAAAAAAAAGGAAGCCCAGATCATTAACCAAACGGTATTGAATAAATTACTCATTTTTGGCATTCAAATTATAAAAAGTACGACTTCTATGGCAAAAGTGTAAATTTTCTTACCTGTGTGTTGGAAACTTCTCTTTTAGTTTTGATATGATCATCTTCTCAACTCTTTGATCAGTTTCTGTTACCAAGTCAGCAGCTGAACTTTTTGTTAGGACTCTTTTCTCAAGTTTGTATGCTTCACGAATCACCTATAGAGTTAGAATTTGACAGATATGATTTTGAGGGTACTAATTTATTAATTAATAATTTATTTACTTGTTTTTCTTCCCCTTGGTAATGTTGTACATACTAAGCCAGAGTTTTCCCATATCTTTTATAAGTAGTGGGGTCCACCCTACCATTTTTTGAAATGAAGAAACAAATTTCATCGTATAATCGACTCAATATTTTTATGCAAATTGACCAGAGGTGAATCACATTCCCTGGGGAAAACACATTCAGTAGTTGTCCATTGATAGAATTCCACATACTTACCTACAGGTTTGCATCAATCAAGCTAGCCTGTAGAATACAGTCAAAAAAAACTGTATTTGTTTGGCAGAGACTATTGGTGCCTCAGTCATGACTCTGTTTTACGGCTACAAATGATTTTGTTTTGTTGTACAGAAAATAACTTTACCGTACATGCACATGTATTTTTATAAGTATTATACAATAGATATCCGCAGTAATTTAATATTGAGTAATTGTCTTGTGTTGTTTGTTTATTTGGTGTTTTTTCTGTCAGTGATATGCCCAACTTGTTAGGAAGTGAAAAGCAAAGTTTTTTTCAATGAATTGATCATATGCAGTCATGATGGATGAATGATTAGGGTGGCCGGCTTGGAATCTGCAGGTTGCAGGTTGGGGACCCATTGCTGCCATTTGTTTCTGAATGGCCAAAGTCCTTGGGCAAGATTTGAACCATGATTGTGCCCTAGTCAACTCAGCTGTATAATTGGTGACCTGGTAGGATAGAGGTTGCAATGTGAATGCTTTAATCCTATGCGCTTATAGAGGCTGCAATGGATTGTGTGCTCTCCAAGAGTTGAGGAAGTATAAAGGCCATTGTGCTGCCACTGATCCATGCCAGGGGTAATAATTGTGAGCACCTTGAGCTCTCAGGAGGAAAAGTGCATTATAAATGCGCATTATTACATCATTCATACAAGTGTAACATGGCCATAACCATTGCATTTTTACGTTTGCCACATCACAAAGCTATCATTATATACTCGTCTAGCGACTCGTAGTGACAAAAGCCCCCTTGGGTCACTCCTAATTTCCTTGGTTGAACGAAGAAATATATGGGGGAATAACAACTAAATATAACTTATAAGAAGTATTATAAGTAGAATATCCATATATTTCTGTGTTCATCCGTAATAAAAAATGTAAAATCTAGCATACTTCAGACTGTATTTACAATCTAAATGCTCCAGTTTTGTGGCACCTGGCACAAATAAATTTCTACAGGAGAGTTTAAAAGACATGACCCATATCTCTAAACAAAACACTTCAGTTCTTTAAGCTAGCTGGCTTTGTATTGTAATGCAAATACTTTGCTAGCCACACCTGTAGACTCATTTAGAAAATCTGGAAACAAAATCTGAAAAGAAACTGGGATATCACGTTTCAGGGTTAATTTAGGTCACAAAGCGTAATGTATGCCACTATCTTGAATTGTGCAAGTAGGTGACACCAGTTTGTTTAGTTTCTGGGCTTCTAGAGACACTCTCCTGTAACCTATGCTGATGGTTATTACACTGTGTATGCAGAGTTACTGTCTGGACTTTTAGTGATCTCCTCCCCCCCCCCCCTTTCACACACACACACATACGAGAGGGCTATTTATATTAAGATTATGGTTGGAGTTTTGAAGTGGTTCTAAAAGTCTGTCACTTTCAAGTGATGTCCCCACCCCCACCACCCACCCCTTATACCTCCCTGGGTCAACAAAGTACAATCATTCGATGGATTAATCAGCATACTACGTGAACATGTACAATGTACATTGTAGTTGTACCCGTACCCATATAACACATAGCACTATAAATAATATATATGTAAATTTGGCATTGTACTTCAACATCATGTTTCTAAATGTAATTTCTCACTCTATAAAATAATTACATTTCGCAGGGCTACCAACAACACTTCGAGAGTAGGTCTTTGACGCTGAGCACTGCTGGTCAATAATTCAATCATGTTCCATTGTACCCTTGCATTGTGACAGAAAACAAACAGGCAGGGACCCTCATTGATTCAGGGCTACAGAATGTCATATCATACACGTACATGCATCATGCATCAGACGTCGTTGGAACTGGAAGGGTGACTGCGTAGGTAGCCTATAATGGTAGCCTACTCTAAACCAGCTATTATACTTATAGAAATAATTAGGTTTATCCTACCTCCCCGGCCTCTCTCGCAATACGTACAACAACTTCGAAATGGTCGTCATATTTGGCTTCATTCTCGCTACGAGGCTTTTTCACTTGATTACCGTCGGCGTCCGCCATTTTGGGTTAAAGTCATACGCCCTCTATCGATGGGTATATATCTCAAGATTACGTCGAGTCATGGCAAATCATGGTGCCGTAAGGGGTGAGATCAATATTTCAACATAATAGGGTAAAGGGGAAAAAACAATTACTAGTCATTTTTTTTCTTAGGTGATCAGATTCCACCCCCACCCCCACCCCTTTCTAACTTAATTGGATAAAATTGACACTTGTTTCAAACTGCTCAATCAATTTCAAATCAGTATGGATATGTAGGAATAATAGTATATGTGGTACTATGAATTATACTGCCACTAGTGAGAAAAATAATGCTCTTTTATTGACACTTTACTGTATTTCAGGGCTATGCATTTACTGATATACTGAAAATTCTACCTTTTCTAAAGATGATGACATTTTTAGAAACATTTGCATTTAGTGGTACAAAACAAACCATTAAAAAGTAAAATCGGTTTTGTAGGATGAGAAGTGAACTTGGTTCAAACCCCACCCCAGCCCCACCTCCACCCCACCCCAAACAGAATTGTGTTTTATGCTACTTTGAGCTATTGGTCTCACCTCTAAGAGTACAGTATTCATATGAGCGATTGCATGAAATATATTCATCAATTCAGATTAACGATTATTTATATTTGTTCTTATAATAATTGTTCGAGGTAACAAAACCCATCGACGTAAATGCCAAACTATAAACAGTGTTAGAGTGCATACCTCCACAATTTAAACACTCAGCAGTTCTTCAACAAGGCAATTATACGCATAACAAAATAATAGAAAGGCGCCTTTAATGGTTTGAACTCAATGCATGGCTGATATGCTAATTAATGCAAAGTCATGCAAAGTTTAATGATAATTAGTGTTGGTTTACATATGGACGTCTCCATCAACAATTTGTTTTACTTTAAGAGGGAAATTTCATTAACTAGTTGGCGTTCCATCCAGACTTTGTTTTAAAAAAGTGACAATTTAATTAAAAATTCAATTTGATAATTAATTACATCACCAGGTGTGCCATCCGCAATTTCGATTTAATTAAAAATTAATATTTAATTAATTAGGGACAACAGGATGTTCCATTTTGAACAAGTATCAATTTAATTTATAACGCAATATTACCCTTATCCTTTACACGCAAGAATTGAGACATAACTTCTGGCAGAGATAAGGGCTTTTTATTTTTCTGTTTCTCATCTCCCGACCGACCCTAATTTGCAGCTCCGACATCAGAAAAAAAAAGTTTTTTTATTTCCGACCGACCATTGAGCACAGCAAAATTGTAAGGTTCCTCATGGCGTCTTAGACCAGTTCTGCCGAGGCCGCGACCTTGCGACTCTGCTTGCGACATTGGCCCTCTAAAATTACAAATGACGCAATAATTTTCCCACCTTGCGTCGCTTTGGTGCATTCATTTTACGGCAGACATCAAAATTATATAAGTCCAGGGCCGGACCGGGCTAGGCCCTGACGTCAATCCCACAAGAAGTATACTGACTGCGTAAGGGAAAGTTTTGTTGACATCATATAAGATACAGTGACAACGCGCAGTTCTATTGTTAACATAAAAAATGCCACAAAAAGATCAACTTCGATAAACTTAATCTATAAATTGAAACATTAGAGGGAGTAGATGAGACGTCGAAATGGACGTCTCTCGTCACATGTTTTGTCTACCGTCACTGTCGTGACCTCTGACCTACTCACTGACGTGTGCGAAACATTGAACTTGCTACCGGAACATCTATCTATTCAATAAAGATAAGAGAAAAGATGTTGTATAGAGACTAACCTGACAGAAAGGACAGAGAATAGAACTGAAAAAATACAGGGTTTTTTTCTTTCCCCCCCCCCTTTTTTTTTCTTGCCCCCCCCCTTTAAACAAGGACAAAGTAAATAGATGAAGTGGAGATGGAGATGAGAAACCAAAAAAAAAAAAAGGTCACCCTAACATCAAAATTTTGGTTAACATACTGACTAACATACAAAACATTCCTTAAAAAATCATGGATAAGCCCTTTCCACGAAATTTAAGTTTCATACCATATTGACTCATTTTGACAAAATCGAAATTTGTTAATTATTTCGATTGCCGTGGTAACCATGAATCTCCACCAAAATATACTCAATTTTTACATGCCTCGAAGGTGGTCTTTGTCCACAAAGGTTGAAAAGAAAACATCCAATACCGTTTTTGTTATAATCTTATTTCACTTCATCTATTTACTTTGTCCTTGTTTAATTACTAGTTTCGTCTAAATCCATACGTACGGTTTTTAGATATCATGTTAAACAATCACACAACAGATGTAGATAAAAGACAAACACAAACACAAACACAAACACAAACACAAACACAAACACAACCAATTGCAACAATGTACGTATCATCCGACACTCTCGCTACAGAAGTGAGCCACCAACGTTCATTTTGACACGATATATTTCTCGAACCCACACATCACATGCATTACACATAAATCTACCTCTACAATAGGAAAAGACTGGATTTTATTTTGTTTCGTTTTCAAATTCTATATTCATTTTGTTATTTTATATATTCACAATCTTAGCTTTATTTTGCCATGATGCCCATGGGTCAATATATCTACTCTACAATGTTATCCCCAATATCTTACCAATTGTTCCCGTTTTACTCATGTGAAACGCACACCTCTCCTCATATCACAACTGACAAGTGATTCACAGCATATGGTCATCAGCAGCGATTTGATTCACATGGTCTGATATAATGGTACCTTACCCAACCGATGTGACAGCAGTGAGTGGGATGCAAAATCGCAGGCCAGTGATGGGATACCAAAATATTAAAGGCAGATATATTGCAAGTTACAATCTTTAGGACAATCATATGCATCAATTCAAAGCGTCATTACTATATCTTCCAATCAATGACAAGTTAGACACACTATTGAGTTCATGGCAAATATCATTAATTATATCGGTATGCTTATGCCTACAGCTAAGAATCAAGATCCGTGACGTCATAGTTTGGGTCTTCTCTTTCTTTTATGGTCTCACAAAGAAGTCATCTTCACTCTCCTGTAAAGAGAATACACATAAAAAAGAAGTCTTTAATATAAAAAATAATGGTGGCAACATAATGAGATGGTTATGCGATACATACGAACATTATGATTAATTAATTAAACATGTAATAAATAAAACATATTAAATGCTGATTCTTTTCAGGTCACAGTACACAAACCATGCCAGGTATGTATACCATCTCTTTCCCGTAACATGACAGATCCAGGCGACGTTTCCACTCATATAATATACTCTTATATAATACGTTGAGGTAGCGAGTGGTTACAGAAGCGGACTAAGGACTGGACCTTTCAAACTACTTTTCCCAAAGCCTTGGGGCAAACTTAACACGTCAGAGAAATAGAGGGGCAGAATTGCAAGAGATAGCCCGAACATGCCAACCAACAATATTTTGACTGAATGTATTGTAGCAATATACAGCCTAACAAAAAAATAGTAAGGTTTTTTTTGTATCAACGCTTGCTAAGGTATTACAACTTTACCTTTACCCTCTGTATATGTTATGTAAAAGACAGTGTGTACAAAAGCAAGATATTCTTGAAATTCAAAAATTGATGACGTAGTTCTTTCCAACACACACTAAGCGATATACGATCTCAAGGAACAAACAAACAACTCCTAGTATATTAATCCTTGACAGTGAAATTCTGGATTAAAATTTTACTTTACCCGTTTTAATCATGATCAGTGGGTGCAATTTCACTTACGAGTATGACCCAAGAGTTCATGCACATTCACTATCGTAATAGTTTCTTGTTTCGGACTAGCCTCTAAAACTTACAAAACTCATTTGTAAAATTCCGAAAAATCACACTTGACTAATAAGTAATATCTACATATCTAATATCTAACGGTACTTACCAATGTGTTTTTCACCTTCGCTGTTAGTTGATCGGAACAGGCAAGTCGAATTCGTTCGGCAGTTGCAGGACTGTCCAAACGGAAGTACCCCGATACTCCTGCATCTAATCTTGCAGACATGATGGCGTTCTTGATTGCCATCAATACACCGACGCCAAGCAGAAGAGGAGGTTCTCCCAATGACTGCATTATGAATAAAGAACAGATATTAGTCAGCCTGGCAGCTTGAGCACAACAATTTGTGTTGCTAATTTTGGATTCTATGAAGATTTGAATGTCTTTATCTTTTTTTATGAAAGCCAAGTAAATGTCTAATAAATAATTACCCTATTACAGGTTTACTACAGAAAAATTAGGCGTCTCGGTACAAAGTTTAGAAAGAGATCTCAAACAGTATCAAAATTAAACCATTTTAGAATCCAATATGGCCGCCGTTAAGTACATGTATATGATGATATGCGAAAATAACAGATTTCCTTGCAAAAATGATTGGTAAACACTAAATTCCATTTTTATATTCAAAATAAACGATCAGTAACCTTTTTAGTGAAGACGAGAGGGGATACAGTTATTATAATTCTCATTTACCTTCGATGAATACAAGCCAACTTTACATGGCGCCTTTTTCAACAAAGATACATTAAACTGGCTTGGTATATCTTTGGCACGAGGAAGATTGTACATTCCGGGACCGAGTGTCAAAAGTCTTCCCTCCTTCGAATATCGTAACTCCTCGTGTACATATAATCCATATCCTTGTATAAACGCACCTTCAATCTGTAAGAAGATTTACAAACTGCTCAAAGCTATCAATGACTTCAAAAAAGGCCTAGAATTGAAACAAGTAACATGACTCAGCGGTCATAAATTAGGGGGGTCCTATTCTATAACGGTAAACAATTTCGTCGCGTCTATGAAGAACCACAAACAT
>NC_135555.1:14283745-14406245 GCF_964340395.1 Glandiceps talaboti | reverse complement strand
TCACTCTGGGAAATAATACCAATTTCGTAAGCGTGGGGTTCTGAAGTCATTCCATGATTCCACTTTACCAAAATGTCGCATGAATACCATGAAACGCCAAATTGACTTTAAATCCCAGCAAGCAAAGCAGGACAAATGGTAAGAAACTGAATCTGACACAAGTTTCAATTTGGTATTTTTGGCAATGGTGGAAATCATGTGATGAAAAACCATAAACTTACTCTCCAGATGCAAAAAAAATATGAAAATGCCTTTATTTCCTTGGAACATGCTCCCCCTTAACAACACTGCGTTGATTCTAATGTAGTCTATCTGATGGGACGCTGTGCACGTGCATAAATGCCCAACGAACTGTTGGTCGTGCACTCACAATGACGTCTCTAGATTTGTACTAGACTAGAATATTCGTCGGATGCGCATCGTGTCGACTGCGATGCGTGTGGAACGCCCACAACGAATCTATTTGTCTCTAGACTTGAACCAGACAAGGCTAGATCTAGGCCCTAGCAAACAGACTTTAAAATGTCATGTATTTCTTACGATTGAGCTTATCCATAACATACGCAGGATTATGTATAGCTCTTATATTAGCAATGCACTTGTCAGGTATAATAAACATGCAAGTAAAAACTCAAGCTGTGAAATACCATAATTAGACAAACTTATTTTAGGGAGTTTTATATGATAAAGAAGAAAGACAATACTTATATCCGGAATCAATAATCATTAGACAAAAACATATTCTCTTGTAGTTTTTGGAGTCCCTGTCGATTGAAACTGCTGATGGATCGAATGATGACATGTCACCCTAGCTGACCTAAAGGCTGCAAAATTAAATATATAGATGTATGTGTGTGTATGTGTATGTGTATGTGTGTCTGTGTATGTGTGTCTGTGTATGTGTGCTATACTCACATAGTCGGGAGACAAGTTACACTTCTGAGCCACGTGATCAATGATAGTCTCTATGATCATTTGTCCTTGTGGTGTACCAAATCCTCTGAATGAAGTGCTAGACGGAATATTAGTTTTACACAATTTAATGGAGGCTTTGTAAACTGGAATCTTGTATGCGTTGTGAAGTTGTCCCATGATATGACCAGCAACCTGAAGGACACATAAATGAAAAGACAAATTCGAACTCTCTAATTATACCGTTTTCTTGCAAATTCCTTCGGAGATGGTAAATGGAACAATTTAAAGAATAATACGCTTTTAAAAAAATAGCTTTGAATTTCCAACGTCTTTGTAAGTTTATAAGTGGGAGCAAGATCGTTGAAACATTGTCTGCTAAGACATATTAGCTCTCCAATGGATGTAAGTTTCAATGTTTAAACAGTGATAATTCAAATCCAGTATGTGTCTATGGTAGAAATGAGAGGATGAATTTTAATTTTCATGTATACGCGAGTTTTAGTTTCACTGTCATTACAGTTGCATTAAGGTTATCTGCACTTGTTTGTGACCAAAGTCATGATATAGTATATACTAGTATAGTAAGCTAAGTGTGTTGTAATGCTTCCATTTCGCTCGATTCCATACACATAGCTTTGGTAATGAACTTCTACTTTAAAAACTCTACTATAAATAGGTAGGTGTACATAGATGCTCATTTTTGTTCAATGACTTTGACCATGTGACACGCTCACAAAGCTCGTACTATATGAAACTAGAGGCATATTTAAAATGACTTACGGTCTATCTGAATGATCCATCAAGATACACAACTTACAGTGTGTGAGCAGTCGGTGGTACTGCCTGCATTGGCAAAGATGTCTGCTTCAAGGACCTGCAGATTACCAGTTTTCGTGAATCCTGCTTTGTATTTTGCTATTGCTGGGTGACGGGTTCCAACAATGTGCATGTCTTCATCTCTTGATAGGACCAATCGCACGGGTTTCCATACTCTGAAACAACAAGTACCATTTCATGATAAATTGTTTCAAAATTTTTTCATGCTAAGATTTGCTGTAGAAATTAATATACCAGAGGTTATAAATATGGCTTTATTCAATCCACTAAAGCAATTTGTATGATCGTCCTTAAGCTGAATATATACGTTCTAAATAGTTAATTAATTCCTTGATGCTTTTTTATTTTTTCACTAATCATATAGTATATCTTTATACGTTTAATGAAAATTGCTATTGGATGTGATTGCCAGCAAAATGTTTTCACAAGAGGATATATAACCTGAATGATCGACCACACCTTGATAGAGAAGACCTTAGTCGTTCGTGTAATATCTGTGAGAATTTTGTTTTTGTTTAGAGTGGAATAAGCTGAGTTTACAACATTTTATTCATTATGTGAAAATGCTTAAATAAAACCACATTCCAGTGTAATGTCAATGTCGATGCATTTTTTATAACATTACAATTGTCTTCTGGCATTGTTAGAACAATTGAGTGTATAGTAGGGAATTCTTGAACATTTTTGATACGTATGCTAAATTACGTCATCGGATCGTTTATGAGCTATATCTTGATACCAAGTTTGAGTTCACTTAATCGCAAGTGGAGGTTAAGTATCCTTCAGTAGGTACAATAATGTGAGTACTTTTTGAATATGCAGTACAAACTACGCCTAAACACGTTTAAACTCAGCTTGTTTTCTTGTGCCCCTTTAATTAAAAAAATCAACATAATTATTGATTTCAGATAGAAAATTAAATATGTATCACTGCGTGTAATACAGAAACACACAAGTTGGAACAGTAGCCTACACGTACTTATTGGCTGCAACCGCACACGCTGCAACTATAGCACGTGTTCTGAATACTTTGCCGCCAAATCCTCCGCCAACACGACGAACTTTGCAGGTTACCTTGTGAGCAGGAACTCCCAGTGTGTCTGCTACAAGTTGCTGGAAACAATACAAGTGTGTTGTTAGAGAATGAGAAAACTTTAAATACAACATCGTAAACCGCTGTCCCCTTACGGTAATGTTAACGCACGTGTGTACTCTGGCTTTCGAGGCAATCTTGCTGGTTGGAAGCCCTTTTATAGGATAAAATGCCAGAGTGAGATTCTGGTCAATTGTAAATGTTGTTGGGTAAACTAGAGAGAGTCAAGCACCAAATGACAGTGCTGAGGATTGCTATGTGTAGACTTTAAAGCAAGCCAATGTTACCATTAAATTAGGAATAATTCGTGACTCCAAATTTTGCGGTTTGATGCATGATGCATGATAAATCATATGCTTGTCCACGTTGTGTCATTAGAGCAATCGGAATGCTTACTTGTGCGCCCATGAGATCCTGAGTCGAGGCTATGATTGTCAATTCATCCTTCTCTTGGGGCTTAGCAATACATGTTTGTGTTTCCATATAGAAATGGCTTTGTCCACCGATATGTACTTCACCTTCAATGACGTAATCAGACTGTTTCAATTCTTGTTCCACATTACCATTGTCAAGATGCATAAATGGTTGAATATAAGACCCATTGTTTATAGCCTCCTATAGAAGAAAATAAGGAGACTGACTTTTCCTTCATATAAGTTTAGACAACCAAGCTATCCAAGGTGATTGTTCATTTGAATTTAATTGAGCATCTCACGCACGAATGCAACATATTATCATGTACTAATAGTTGGGTACTTTCGTTAGATTTAGCACAATTTCAATGTTGACCTTTACATGTATTAACAATCGCTTATCAAGTTATTGACAGATATGTATAGATAGGTATAGCAGTTCTATGTGGATGGATAGATGGAAAATAAGTTAGGCACATACATGTATGCAGGTTGACAAAACCGAGACAGACAGACAGACAGACAGACAGACAGACAGACAGACAGACAGACAGACAGACAGACAGACAGACAGACAGACAGACAGACAGACAGACAGACAGACCCTACCTGGATGGTGAGTATAGGTTCCATTTCTTTGTACTCCACTTTCACCATCTTTGCTGCTTGACGGGCCAGAACAACATTTTCTGCGACTATTCCACCGATAGGTTGGCCAACATGTAACACCTTGAGTAATATTAACATTTCTGAATTACTAATACTGTAATAGGCACGCTCTTGTTTCAACATGCAATCTCTCCTTTTTTTTCTCCATTTCATTATTGACCTTTTGTAAAGATTTCCTTTCTCTCTGTGAAGAGGAATTCGATGTAAATTCCTTTACAGTTCATATTAATGTTTCCAAAAGTTTATTATAATTATACGACAACAGAGCTTCTTCATCAATTTATCATATTTTTGGTGATATAATTATTCAATTATTTAATTGCTGTCATCATTTTATCATTCTGTTGAAAATATTTTTTTTAATAGTGTATGTAATTATATGTCAGGTACAATTGATTAACTGCAAGATCAAAACAAAAATGTGTAATTTCAGTGGTACTCAGAGGTACAAAGTAAGCACAGCAGTTATACCTCATTGGACGCGAAAATCTCTTCATCTACCAAGCCACCATCTGCTACACTCCAATTATTGAGTCCTGGAATATCCTGTGCTCCAACGAATGCATGAACTCCTTTCATTTCCAGGGCTGCTTTAGCGTCAATATTACTGCAACAAAATTGTTCAAAATGCACAAACATTAACATTCTGTTACTACACACACATAAGACATGATACAATGCAAACATGTACACATACACGAGTACGCACACATACATATATTGGTTTGATTGATATACATATTCCGTATCTATCTATCCGTCCATCTATACAGGCATGCAGGAAGGCATACATACATACATACATACATACATACATACATACATACATACATACATACATACATACATACATGGTACTTACATACGTACATACGTACGTACATACATACGTACGTGCGTGCGTGCGTGCGTATGTGTGTGTGTGTGTGCGTATGTATGTATGTATGTATGTATGTATGTATGTATGTATGTATGTAAGTATGTATGTATGTATGTATGTATGCATGCATACCTGTCTGCCTGCCTGTTTAGTGCACGCACGCTCGATCGCACCACGCGCGCTCAAACACACGTATATATATATATATATATATATATATATATATATATATATATATATATATATATATATATATATATGTATGTATGTATGTATGTATGTATGTAAGTATGTATGTATGTATGTATGTATGCATGCATACCTGTCTGCCTGCCTGTTTAGTGCACGCACGCTCGATCGCACCACGCGCGCTCAAACACACGTATATATATATATATATATATATATATATATATATATATATATATATATATATATATATATATATATATATATATATATATATATATATATATATATATATATATATATATATAAAACTACTCGGTGAGTATCAATCTGCTAAGACAGTGCTCTATACCGCAGTGGCAGAGCGCAATAGTTTTGGTAGTACTGGAACTCTTTCTTGGTTGTAACTCGGAGTTTCACGCATTGTGCGATCATCAGACAACTGTACGTACACATATATACGCACGTGCGTGCGTGCGTGCGTGCGTGCAGGCAGACAGACAGACAGACAGACATCATATTCACTTTGTGATTAAATAATTAAAGCATAAATGAGGTAGCAAAAATCACACCAACATAATTGATCAGTGATACATGATCTGATATAGAAAAGCAAACATTCCAATATTGCTTGAATACTATTACTATCATACATTCCCCCAGTCCTGTATAATAACGACAACAATTTCGAGTTCCAAAATAGCAACAGCATACTCACATGATCTCGGCGTGGGCCTTAGTGCTTGTCACAAAAGCAAAGTGCAGTTCATCTATATAAATAAGATGAAAGGTGGTATACATGTAGTTAGATATCTCAGACAACTGTTGTGAAATGTAATAAATAACAAAAAATCGAATAAATATTGCAATCACAGAAAGAGATGAGATGTGATCTTCATTGCCTGAGTAAACACTACAACGAAATCATAACACCTAAAACAAAATGCTCTTTGGCGCGACAAAAATTGAACTAACATTGCAAGTACATTTTTATCGTCTGGCGCGACCAAAATCTAACCAACGTTCATTTTTCTTGTTTAATCATCTGGCGTGACATGCATATTAACCAACATTGCTACTCTTTCCTTTTTTTTTGCAAGGGCAACACTGAAGTATTAAACCTAATGTTGGCGCGTTAACGTTCATTCTCATATTTTCGAGATAGTCAATTGACTAAAATGTAACAATAGTACTTCTGCATTCTTGTCGTGCCAGACGACAACATGTAGAAATGTTAATTAGAGTTTTTTTTTTGTTGCGCCAGACAATAAGATTTAGCAATAACTCTGAGATATTTGTCTGGCCACTGCGTAAAATGTAGCTATGTTAGTAAGATGTCTGTCGAACCAGACGACGTTTTCTTTCACATTTAGTGATTTTCGTTATAATGTTATCGTTCCCTTATCATTTGATAATCAAATTTCAAATTGCAACATTATGTTTACTTGATTAAATACAGACGGAAGACTACAGCCCTACAAACTGCATAGACACAACGATCACTTAAAGTTCTGATAAATAAAATATCAGTTTGAGACATCTCACCATGTTCGAGCGCTATGTCATCACAGTAAACTGCTTCACCCGTGACCAATTGATAACCAGATTCATTCATAACAGCCCTTCCTATTGGGTCTGTGGCAGCTTGAGTATCAGGTACATCCTTTGGAAAAGAGATTAAAAAGACCCTTAATGTTATACAAAATGAATTCATATCTTTTTGAGTATTGGTATTCAAAAACTGTAACTTTTTTTACATATTAGTGGTACTATCTTTATTCTGTGTATGGCGTGTTTGTTCTGATATTGCAAAATACCAGCAGTCTAGTCGCTGTCAATTATTTCTCTACTCCTAGCAAACCACTAACGTGCCCATGTACAGTCAACCTCCATATATGTCTATCGATAGGGCACGCCACTCCGGAAAATAAAGACATTTCCATTAACTTTGGGTTCTGGAGAGTCTTTTCATGGTTTTACATAATTCACACACATTACACGCGATATCCGCTATGAAACATCAAGTCGAAGTTGTCCCGCATTTGAGTATCATTGCTGTGTGGGCCATATTGCCTCATGGGAGTCAGTACAAATGTTTATGCAATAGGTGAACAATGAATATTCATGAGTACTAAGTGTCTATTACCTTCAGTGATAAGGTCATGAATATTCATTGTTCAACCATTGCAGAAACATTTCTGCTGACTCCCAATGAGGCAATGTGGGACAAAGCGAAGTTCCCAGGGGACAACTTAACTTCAACTTGCTCTTTCTCCATCGTTGTAAAATCACAGCCTCTTTTACGGCACCGCACTGTCAAGAGTCGTTGTGTCTGCAGAAGAAAATGTGACCTGGGTTGCGAAAATGTGTCTCCTTGAAATCGTACGCGATTTACGTGATGTAAAACCATGAACTTACTATCCAGAACTCCAAGCTAATGAGAATGCCTTTATTTCATGGAGTGGCACTCCCCTTTAATTAAAGTAATAATTAAATCTTGCACACTATTACCAAAACACTGTACAAAAAGGTCATACTGTAGTTGTATATAAACTGATAGACAAATTATGATAATTGTCGGTTTATGGTTTGTCTTCTCCAACACATTAGTTTAATACTAAACATAACTGTAAATACAAAGACCTACCGGATAAAACTGTGTCCCTTCCATTGGACGCCTTCCTATCAACGAAGTTGCCGATAAATACTCGGTAGGAGGATACACGTTGTTATTGCCAGTATTAACCTAAAAGACAAGACGGATATATTAACTTTTTTCGTCAAAAGTACAAACATCTGAGTTAAAGACCTGCATGTCTGCAGAATTTGATTTCACTGATGGACAGTGAACAACAAGTTGAAGTGTCACATTGAAAATAGAAAACCCTTTTTGCGAAATTGGACAAATGGTTTCTGATGGACTACAGAAAGAGCATTGGTGCAATCAAAGAAACGTTGCAGCAAAATGTTTTGAGTATATATGCATATGCCACAAGGGGTGAATCTTGGTTGTGTCAAAGGTTAAATTGGACATCTTATTCCGGTGTACGCAAGGGTGCGTTCGATTATGCATCCCCGGGGAGCTTCAGACCAGGGTAACTGACGCTATTTGGGCATCTTGGGTCGTGTGAAAATCGAACGCATTTTACTGCATTTGGGGTACCTCTGGGAACCTATGATTAAATCCATGATTCACGATACATAATTTGGTCCGTCTTTCCAAAATACCGTCACTATATTTTAGACAATTTAAAGTGAAAAATTATTTACTCACTAAGTACGGAAAGAGATCCTCAAAATACTATAATTCTTTCGGAATTGATACAATGTCGGGACATCTTGGGTCAGGTCGGGTCAGGTCAATACCCAAACTACCCCAGCTCCACGAGGAGAGTCGACTTGGGGAAGGCCAAGCCTGACTTCATGTAGTAATCGAGAGGTAACTTTAAGTGCCTCGAGGCTCCCAGGGTTGTATAATCGAAAGTACCCCTGGACACCACGTCATCACGTGACTTATTGGTTCTTGTGACGTATAGGTTGTATGCAAGGACCAGCATGGTGAGAATATAAATTCGCACACGCGCATAAGACCGATGTGATACTTTAAAATTTAAATGCGTGAATAAAGATATTAAGTTAAATAATTTTATGATTGGAATGTACGTACGTAGCTTTTCTGCTGGGTGAGTACCTTCAAGTAGAATTTGAAGAAAAAACTTGGCAGTAAGGATTTTCTGTACTCTACCATCCCTCCATCAGGTGATAGTGAAAGGCGTGTGTTTAGCATCGACAAAACGTCTTCTAAAAAGGTGTTATCCCATTTTCTGAATTGGGTAATGATAACAAATGAGGCTATGTCATTTTATTATTGGTGATATCATTTCTACCAAGCAAAAGAATGCGTTCGTAACTTTTAATCATGCATAGCAAGGGTTGTATAGAAAGTGGGAACAAGAAGACATCCTGAATCGAACGTTAAAACTCAGTTTGTTTCTCCCTTTATAAGACTGTAATATTTGCTGACATTTGAAAAGGTATCATGATGGCTTTATGAGAAGTACACGCACAAGAGCAAAATGGTTCTCCTCCATCCTGCCCCCTCTCTCTGGTTCCCCTCCCTCCTGCCCCCCCCCCTCTCTCTCTCTCTCTCTCTCTCTCTCTCTCTCTCTCTCTCTCTCTCTCTCTCTCTCTCTCTCTCTCTCTCTCTCTCTCTCTCTCTCTCTCTCTCTCTCTCTCTCTCTCTCTCTCTCTCTCTCTCTCTCTCTCTCTCTCTCTCTCTCTCTCTCTCTCTCTCTCTCTCTCTCTCTCATCCATACTTACCTATCAGTCATTTTGTCTGAAATTTCAGTTGCTAGGATGACAGTAGGTCCTGTTCCTCCAAAGCTAAGACGCAATTCTTTGATAGAATTCGTACGATCCCAGAAGACAACCCTCATCCCAGCATTTACAATCGCAATGTCTTTATCACGACGATGCACTATATTTCTTACTTTGTAGCCACCGAAATATTCATTCTGTCACAGTTTGCAAGTGGATTATAAAGGAAAAGACTTGATTAATCTAACATAACATTAAAACAAATATTGCAAACATTCATAGGTTGCAGGACTGGTTTAATTTTCGTATAGGAATAACTTTCTGAAGAATGGCGTCTGACTAGACCACTGCTATAAATGAAACATTTATATGTTGTCGAGACGAATTTGTAGAATTGTGTCCATAAGTTATGTTTCAGTTATTCTATATACTATCAAACTCCAAATATAAACTCAACATAGACATGGCACGTGCTTGTTACAACTGTCGACATCGAAGCATTGACGAACGGAATCTGTTCCAAATAGGGAAAGTAAACAAATGAATTGGATTAAACACTTGGTACAGCATACTATATATACTGGAACAGCAGAACTTGCATTACATGTCATGGTTTGATAAGAAGTTGTATGGCCTCTTTACGTGTACATGAAATGCCAGGGGAACTTCAATTTTTTTTTTAACGTGAACTATTGTGTAAAAGTGGCCATACAACTGTTTTTATCAAATGATGGAATGTAATACTTGTCTCTGTACTCCCAGCATGCTGTGCAAAGTGTTATTACTCCGATTTGTTCGTTCTCCCTGTTTGTAACGAGTTCCACTCGTCAATGCTTGCCTGTCGATGATTGTACAAATCACCTACCTCCGTTGTAGCTGGAATACTCAGACTCACGAGCACCTCATCAGGTCGCAAACACGTCGTTCTGTATCCAGTAAAGAAGTTGTTATCCAGTTTAAGCACTCGAGAACCACCTAAATGAGGGGGGAAATATAATAAATGGTCCTCACTTTATTGTCCTGAAGCTGTCGCCCAACAGCGCTCCTAGTGGCCAACATACTCGATCTTTTTGTTTTTTTCTGATACCCCGCACTATAGTGTAATCCTTCTACATACTATCAAAGTACATAAAGGGTAATTTAAATAATAACGAAGCCGCGTTTAAAAGCGGTAGGTTTTCAATGCCAATCTAAATACATTGATGAAGGATTAGGATGTCTGTAGCATCCCTACCTTGGTGTGACATAGCGGTGACAGTGACGCCGCCTGCCATCAGTAAAGGAATCAGGTCGGATAGTGGACTGGCTGTCATTATATGACTACCAATACCCTACAAATGAAAGATTATTTGTTATTTGTTTTATCTAAATGCATCATTATATAAGGAAATTTGTTAAGACGATCAGATACATTGAGACGTATCTGTGTCTATAGTGATTCGAAGATCTTTATTTCATATCAAGCCATGTAATGCCTGGTTTCATTAAGAAAAATAACTATACTTTACTTTACTTTACTTTACTTGACTTATTTTACTATACTTTACTTTACTATACTTTACTTATTTTACTATACTTTACTTTTTTACTTATTTTACTATACTTTACTTTACTATACTATACTATACTATACTATACTATACTATACTATACTATACTATACTATACTATACTATACTATGCTATGCTATGCTATGCTATACTATACTATACTATACTATACTATACTATACTATACTATACTATACTATACTATACTATACTTCACTATATACGATACTATACTTTACTTTACTATACTATACTATACTATACTATACTATGCTATGCTATGCTATACTATACTATACTATACTATACTATACTATACTATACTATACTATACTATACTTCACTATATACGATACTATACTTTACTTTACTATACTATACTATACTATACTATACTATACTATACTATACTATACTATACTATACTATACTATACTATACTATACTATACTATACTATACTATACTATACTATACTATGCTATGCTATGCTATGCTATGCTATACTATACTATACTATACTATACTATACTATACTATACTATACTATACTTCACTATATACGATACTATACTTTACTTTACTTTACTTTACTTTACAATTCGTATTTGGTTTACATTTCCTCAGTTCTTAACCATTGTATACATACTTGTATATACAGACATGCGCAATAACCTTATAAACTAGATCGGAAGAGACTCACATAGATTAATAAATTTAAATGAAAATAAACTTACTGCAACGTTTTTTATTTGAATCCCACCAACTTCTTCTAACATTTCAACAATGGATTCAAATATTCGGCCTCTGTAAGCTAAAAAATAATCATTGTAAAGTTTTATTAGAAGACTTACGACCCCAACGTGAAAATAAAATCTGGTAAAAGTCATTACCATTAATAGTGCACACTTACTTTGTATGCTATCAGATTATTTATACCGTTCTACATACAGTACTCCAGCATAGACATTTACATATATATTGTGTGTGTGTGTGTGTGTGTGTGTGTGTGTGTGTGTGTGAGAGAGAGAGAGAGTGTGTGTGTGTGTGTGTGTGTGTGTGTGTGTGTGTGTGTGTGTGTGTGTGTGTGTGTGTGCATGATATGTAGTATACAAGATAGGATGATTTTTACACTTGGCCTTGAAATTCAACATGAATTAACATAATATCAGAGAGTTCACAGTTGTATTGATTAAAGATACTTATAGTAGTCAATTGAGACAAAATGAAATGCACAGATGTGTATAATAAACTATATGAGATGATCTGAGATTGCAGTATTAATAAAATGATTCACTTACCTGGTATCTCTTCCATTCTTTTCTTTAAAACTTGGTACATTCTGGACATTGAGACAGACGCACCAAATATGACAGCTTCCTCGGTAATCTCGATGTTCTTCAACTCTGGTACATAGGAAGCTGACACTAATGTCATGCGTTGTCCAGAATTTTGCCTTCTCATCTCGAAAACTGAAACAAATAAACAACCCAGATTTAAGGTCTGAAAGGCACACGTATGCCATATGATTGGTTTGTAAAGCTAAATGTAAAGAGCGCCGTCAACGGTCAAAGTGCAGATATTTTGACACAACCATTTCATCACGAGATAAACTGACCAAACAAAATTTATGCTAATCATGCTAATTTTTATGCATACATTCCGTTCAAAATACACATGCGAAAATGATATCAGACAGACACACTGGCAGACAACATAGCCACATATACACATGACTAATCAATGCAAAGTGAATTTTTAATTGAATCGCAAACGTGTATCGGATTCCTATATGTGGCACTTACGAAAGTTCAGTGAATGATTAAAAACTCAACGAACAAAGTTCACTTCACTTCCACATTCATGCAGCAAGATTTTACACTTTCTCATTATTTTCCAAATTAATTTTTCATGTAAAAGCATATCGTTTTACTTACTGATTTCAGCATTTCCAACTACCAGTTTAGCATTTGGTATTTCTGCCTTATATTTAAGCAATTCGGCAAGGGTGACGGGTCTTATCCAGGAAGCGGATTTTCCGATAAAACGAACTGTCTTTGAGCTGTACTGGTCATCGTCCAGCTGTAATTTCGGGAGAGATAAGGACAGGGTGGAGGTTAATATATAAATTCACAAGATTTTTAAAGTTTTTAAAGTGTGTACTTTTCTTTTTACATTTTAGTCTAAGATAATACTACCAGTTGTAAAGAAATCGACAACGGATATAGCCAACTATGTTTAACGACAATTTACAACTGCAACTGAAACATTTTTTAAAAAAATGTTTTGTTAGGTACAATAACCTACTCGCATATCGATCGTCACGGTACACTAAGAACGTATTGCATCACCTGTGGGTATAGTAAACGTTAGACTTTCTCACAGTCCTCGGAGCTTCGCATAAAATTAAAGCTAAACGAATTATTTTGTATATACCGATACCAGCTATATAAGTTATAACCGTACTTGAATATCCTTGTACTGTGCGCCCTCATCGACCATGATAGAGATAACCATTCGTTTTGGCATTCGTTGACGTGACTGCGACGTTCTGTGTTTTCGCGAAGCCCGGAGCGCTAGCGTCGCAGTCAAACGTCAACGAATGGTTATCTCTATCATGGTCGATGCACAGTACAAAGATATTCGAGTACGGTTATTTAGCTGGTATCGGTACATACAAAATAAGTCGTTTAGCTGAAATTTTAGTAAAGCGAAGCTCCGAGGACTGTGAGAGAGTGTAAGTAAACGTATGTTTTGTATCTCTATACACGATAACACAAATCAAATTGATTTTTGGGTCCGCACCAAAAATCAGCGCTCCCAACGGTGATCACTATGTACAGTGTCTAATTATGGTATTTTAACAATTTGCAGTAAAAATATTGTGTACTCCTGGGTAGCAAGCACTAGTATAGTTTTAACACAGTGACAAATTCAAAACCAAGCTTTCGAAGATTTGAACTTGCCGCTTCACTAATATTGATCACTAATTAACAGATATAATGTCCTTTTATAAGTTTTTAGTGAATATATCTTTCAATTATTTGATGAAAAAAATGTCTCGTTGTATCTAGCGCAGGTTTGAATTTATATGATTACCTGTAGTTCTGGTGGAAAGATAGGTTCCTGAGAAGGGTCATAAGGAGCAAAATCACTTGGTTTATAGAATCCACTCTTTATCTTGAAGAAGAAGAAAAGGAAAATAACGTGACAATTCCGGTGAGCGAGAAAACGCATTAACGTTGTGTAATAGCGAACTTGCAATCCAGACTGAGCATGCTCAGATACAAAGGACTATGGGATATCTGTGGTTATCGTAATACCTTATCTGGAGCTACCAATGAAATAAACCTCCCACACTGGTCTAGCTAAATATGAATTGATCATTCGTGGTTATAAACAATTTAACAACACTGTTTACAATACTAATTGATTATTATTTATTATCACATTTCCCATGATGCAACATTCATTATGGCGGGTTTGCAAGTTCCCTATTGTGGCCAGGCTGAGTAACCGAACCGAGGGAGTTAAGAAATATTGCAGTGACAAGTAGAATATTGTGTCCTTTCAAGCTTAAGCTCAGTTCGTTTGGTCTTGCTGTTGTATCGTTATATGCATCGTTATATACCGCGGTTGTGTCAGCATAGTTGTAAGATCAAGCAAAATGTTAGTTTTTAAGGTACGTGCCCTCACACATCGGTCAACTATACTTTCAAAGTTAGAGCAGGCCGGTGATTGCGGAGTGACAGGACGTATCTTACTCTCTGGCGAAGTGTTTGACCCTAGTGACATTATCCAATAGCGTGTAGAACATCAGACACGTATCAGACAACCAAACTTAAGGTTCTGAGGTTACGCGTAATGTATACTTACGTCTTTATCGTCTGCAACTGTCTTACCACAGAGGGCCGGGTTTCCACAGCAACCATCCTTAAAACGAAATTATTTTTTTAGAAAATGATTTGATTATATCTCGAGGAAAATCTTGCAGGTGCGAGATATCTATATACATGTCATTTTAAATATCGAAACTCCTTATCCCTGATATATTATTATGAAAATGTTACATGATGTCACGTGGAAGCATAGAACTTCTACAATAAATATTTTTGTCCTTTGCATTTCACCTGAGCGAATGTTTTGAATCCTTCTAGTATCGGTCGATATCCTGTACATCTACACAAGTTGTCCTTGATGGCGCTCTCTATGTCCTTGGTAAACGGTTCAGGATTACTCCGTAATAACGCATACATCGACATCACCATGCCCGGCGTACAGAAACCACATTGCATCCCATGAGTCTTTGCAAGGCGTTCCTGTTTAAATAAATAATCTTCATTAAACTGGTGTATGTTTTTGGAGTACAAAACCAGGCTTATCAAAACCCAGTAACTTAGGAAACAATTTTAGTTTAGCTTTATATGGACTGCGGCAATAGATCAAGGTACAATTTGACGGGTTTTCTTTTCGAATTATCTGTCGTGAATCTTCTAAACCATAATTCCAGACAACACACAATAGTATTCAGATTGGGATTCTTAATACCAATCTGAATACTGGCCATGGTACTCGAATACTCATGTGATCAGATTAAAATTGCATTTCTGCTCAATAACTGTAAAGAGATTAATTATGTTCCAGTAAAGGAGTGAGTGTTTCAATCATTTCTGGAAAAAATTCAGATCCCTCAGTTTGTCTTGTTACGTCTCGCTGGGTAATTTCGATAACCGTTCGCAGCCAACCTTTTTTCTATATTGTTTATGGTGTTCTCCGCAAACGGTCACTGATCAATCTCACAGTGGGGCGAGAAAAATGACATACCTCTGTAGATTAAACAGAAGACTCGTCGAATATACTTAATATTCTTAGTGTATAGCTGCTAGACCGTCGGGGCTTTCTTTTGATATTACGCGACTGAAGATGGCGCTCATCGAGGGGGGTTTTATGCTGGGGTCGTGTGCTGAGTACTTCGGTTTTTTTCGGCAACCTTCGGAGCACAGATCCGAGATCTTATTTCAAGGATAAGTTATTTTACCTGAACTGGATGAAGTCTAGTTCGTGAAGAGCCAATTCCTTCAACTGTAGTGACAGCCATTCCATGTACAGCACAGACAGGTGTAAAACATGAATTTATGGCCATGTGTCTTTAGATAATAGGAAAATTGCCATTGTATTTAATTGATAAAGATGTTATTCTAATATATATTGGGTGATACATTGTATATGTCGACGTCTGCCTGCAAATATTTCAAATTCCTCTTATTAAGATCCGTTTCCACTATTGTAAAAATGGGTATAAAATTCCTTTTTATCTATATTTGTTTTATCTCTACATCATCAACGAGCTAATGTCCTGGGCAAACAAAAACATTGAAAACATTAAATATAATAAAATACTGATATTTGTATGCACGTAATGACCAAAAGATTTTGTTTGCATATCACTGACGGGATCATCATGTCCTAAACACTTTTTAATCTAAACACCCCTAAGAACATTCCCACCAAATTCCACACCGATCTGCCAAGTACTTTTGGAGTTTAAGTTTTTTGACCAAAACACATTTTTTGATCATTTTGATTTGAACAATTTCCCAACTAGACACCCAAGGTAATATCCAACAAATATCATGGCAATCGGTCCATTCAAATTTATCCAATCCTGATTTGTTTGTTTGTTTGTTTCGTAACAGATACCAAATCTACGAATAACACTGTGAAACAGCATTGGCCAATCATTATATCTAATCACTGGAAAAAGATCAACTTGAAAAGGATACACAATCTTCTTTTGTTGAAGGTCATATCTTGATAACATCACAGTACATGCTCCACATCCCCCTTCACCACAGCCGAGTTTACTGCCTGTTAAATGTACTGAATTGGGTTCAAATCAAGGAAAACTCGGCATTATGGAAATCTGGAAAATCTGTACTTATATGCGTCGTACTAGTAGCGCCAACAACGCTGGGTGCAATTTTGTCATATGTACAGCTCAGACCACAATTTTCTATAGTCTGAGCATACATGTTACGTAGTAAGGCAGGGTAGAGTGATTTAGATTATGTTTAGAATTGAAAAGTTTAGTCCAGTTTTTAAACAATTTCCTACCTCAGCACTTTCTCCAGGTGTCACTAGTTCAGCGGGTTGTAATTTTACGTTAAAGATAAAAAAAAAAAGATAGTGAGACAAGATATGTGAAGGGTGCAGCATTACTTAAATTGATTATGGAAATCAAAAAATGATTCCTACGGTTCCTAAGTTATCATTAAAATTGTGACAATGAAGTCGCCATTTTCCTCTGACAGAGCCTCTGTCTAGTATCTGAGGAATCTATAACATTGTATTTGACTGTTTACTTTAAACACAGTAAGAAGACTTGTTTGTGCTTTACATAGTATAGTATAGTATAGTATAGTATAGTATAGTATAGTATAGTATAGTATAGTATAGTATAGTATAGTATAGTATAGTATAGTATAGTATAGTATAGTATAGTATAGTATAGTATAGTATAGTATAGTATAGTATAGTATAGTATAGTTGTTTATTATAGTGACATGAGGTTTACCTGAAAAGTTTACATTGACAAAAAAAGAACAATAAAAAATAACACCTCCCAGCCCAACGAGTGGACTTATAAGTCACCTCAACAGTAATTTACAGAACAAAAGGTAGTCAAACAGCTAAGCACAGAAATTCAAATAACAAGTCAACTTAACCTGTATAAACAGTTTTTGCGTTTAAGAAATGCCGCTTCAATAAATTTGGTGGTAGCTTTCACATTATCCTGAAGTAATAGCTTAAACTTATCAGGAATAGGAAGAACATTGAAGGTCGCCACGTGAATGAAATCAAAATACAAAGCTCGAAGATCTGAATAAAATTTACAGTGAAAGAGGAAATGAATTTCATCTTCTACAGTATCTGTATCATCACAAAGCTCACACACTCTCCTGTCAACCGGTTCATGACGAAACCTACCAGTTTCGATACGGAGAGGCAATACATCGGAGCGAAATCGTGCCATTAATGAACGTTCACTCCGTGACACATTTAACAACACATATTTTTCAGTTTTATACTATCTTTTAAACTGTTGGTACGTACGCAGTTTTGATTTCTGTCTCATTTTCTCACACCATTCTGATTGGAAGTTTGACATTAATTGACCCATAACAACCTCGGAATTAACATACAATTAACTGTCAAAATCGAGATTAAATGTTTCAAAAATATTACATAACTCAGATGACCAATTCTGTCTGTTTAAGGTATAATCCCAACAGAAGATTATTTTTGTTAATCTATTCTCGTCCATAGAAAGTAATCTATTCCACAATTTAATCATATTTAGATGTCTACGAGTCAGCCCGTGTGACCCGTAATAGCATGTATTGGTGTGAACCTATGAACCCCAAGAAAAAATCTTAGTGCTCTGTTCTGAACTGAATCACAATTTTCATGTTTTCCATAACCCCATACCGAAGAACAGTAATCAAGAATTGGAATAACACAAGCTTCAAACAATACCACCCTAGTATTAAGTAACGCGCTGTACAGCTTCGCAACAACTGATTGTAAGCTTATTCCCCTGTAATTCAAGGGAAGGCGAGGATCATCGGTAGCATTTTTGGGCAGGGGAACGATAATTGCCTTCCTCCAAACAGAAGGAATCCTACCAGAGTAAACCCTATCAAAGGATACACTTTATACGCAAATAAGACAGCAATGTCGTAACAGGGTCAATGTCCTGTTCTTTGACCTGTGGAATTTAAGAAAGAAGACAATATGTTAATGGCGGATACAAAAAAGTTGTAAAACTATTTGTCTGACAGTAGACTTGCTCAAGACTCTGGGCTCTTTTCACTCCTTATTTGATTGACAAAAAAGTGTACATGTTCTATGTGTGAATAAACCCTGCATGAAGTAGAGTCTATGCACGAATTTATCTATAGTGTACAAAGACTTAGACTGTAAGATACGTCGTGACTCACGGCGTACCTTACAGACTAACAAAAACTGTGTGCATTTACTAAATAACGGAGTACTCGTCACCGGCGCCTGTCAGCAGCATAACGTGCTCGTGACAGGTTCGGGATTTTTACGGAATCAATTTGATGTGTATTGAAAAACACGCTCTCGTTACCTTTGAAAATGATTCCCTTCGTACCCTGACCTTGCTCAACTGTCATTATTTTATATCAGCTACAACCAATTGCAAGTATCATATCATTGCCTTGAGACATATCCCAATTCAATTATTGCTATGTACTTTCAATGATTTACATAAGACTAACTATTCACTGTAACATGTCTATGTACCAACCTATCTCTGAAATAACTCTTAATAACAAGTGGTATCCTGGTGTTTTGAAAACATCAAGTCAAGTTTTATGGCTGAAATACAATCAAATTAGTCTGACCAGGTAAACAGCGCCTCTCACGCACTAGCCTGTCCAGGGCCGTACCAACCAGTGTCTGTCTCTCTGCATACTTAAAGCTATGTTGTTTTGATAAAAACGTTTTCATGCCTTTTACGATTTCTCGTAAAGTAGTTATTAATTACAAACAAATTCGTCTTCTGAGCATATTCCTATATTGACGGTTAGCCATCTACAAATTTAAAGTTGTTGTCTGCTTGCACACAAATATTTACCTTTTTGCCGTTAACGAAAAATATAAGTTCATCTCCATTGCTATCATCGTCACCTAAAGACGAAGTCATTGTCGCCATAGCTGATGTCCCGAACGTCTCAACAGTTGCTTTTAACACGGTCTCTCTGTCACCGTCCAGCAAAAACTAAACGTCTGGCAGACAATGCGAGAGATTTATAATTACATAACGTATGTTGACTATAGTACCTCAAGGCTCAATCACCAGTTCCCGTCATGTCATCGGGATGGACAGTACAAGTAGCCAATGAGAGGATCGATGATGTCATCTTTTCAGTCAACTGGTCAGAGGTTACGCGCGTTTGTTCTTATATCCATTACTCCACGCCTAACTTCCTGTCTACATGGTCGAGCACTTCAACATGATCACCAAGACTTTGGAATAGTCTGACATCACAGTCGCCTGTGGGCTGATATTCTATTTAGCGATGGTCATTAATAGAAAAATGTTGAATTCTTCATCGTATTGATTCTGATTCTGATACGAATATTCAAAAAAAAATACTGTCGCGGATCGGATGACTGAACACAACTTTCCGATATTCATAACTTTTCACTGTAGTGATAGAGTGTATTATTGACCTTTGACCAGTTAGATAACATTTCTGTCTTATGTGGATGGGGGCGCTGTGCAAGACGGACTGTTTGAGTGTTTGACATGTGTAAGGTGTGAGTGTGGGCTTTTGTCCAGTACGTGAATAAAGACAATACAGATTTGTAAGCGATACCCTGGGACTGTGTTGACTGGATTATTGATCTCTAACACTGGTGGCAGCGGTGAAGAAGCAACCAGACATCATTTTAATAGAGTGGAGGACCTGATCTTTTTGAAACTGTGAGTACTATTGAGTCGACTTGCTGGAAAAACAAGATGGCGTCCTCTGTAACCACATGGGATGGAAGTGACAACACAAAAGTCGAGAGTCATATCAACCAAGTCAAATCATTTTTCATTGCTAAAGATATCGAAGAGGACGCAAAGAAGGTAGCCTTTCTCCATTTATCTCTGAAGGGACCAGCTAAAGATTATTTTAATGATCTACAGTCAGCCCAAATTGACACTTTTGAGCATGCTTGCAAGGCCTTGACAGACCGTTTCAAAAAATCCAAAACACCACTTCAGTATCAACGTGAGCTGGCAGAACGCAAACAGAGAATGGGAGAAACAGTCCATGAGCTGAAATTTGCCATTGTTACACTAGTATCACGTGCCTACCCAAGTGTCACAGATTCTGCTGCTGTTCAGGCATTAGCTGTAGCACATTTCCGTACAGCCTTACATGTTGATATTGGTACTAAGTTAGGCTGGGTCACAAGTGAAGAGGCAACTTTAGAGGATCTAGCAAAGAAAGCTGCTCAGATAGAGAAGGACGTCACAGTCAGAGTTCTCACAACAGTTGACGATGACAACAACAATGAGGTGAAAGGTAATTCTGCTATCCATGAAGTTACAAAAAAGTTAGAAGAACTGACAAAGGGACAACAACAGTTAGCCAGCACAGTTGCAACCATTCAAACTGAAGTATCTGGCAGAGCCACAGGTCGTGGTCGGGGAAGAGGTGAAGTAAGATCATGTTTTATCTGCAATCGACGAGGTCACATTGCCCGCAACTGTACACGTGGTACCAACCGACAACCCAGATTTTCAGGCAATGAATTTCGAGGGCAGTGCTACCGTTGTCAACAGTTAGGCCACCGTGCAGCCGAGTGTACAGCACGGAGTCCTGTTTCTACCTTACAGGGAAACTTCTAGTGGCTGGGGGAGATGGTCAGTCTTCTCCAACAAAGCCTACTCTGACCAAACCTATTGTATCTGTTGCTGGACTGGGGGAACCACTGCCTAATGGTATTGAAATAGAAGGACAAATTGGGGGAAAGAAGTGTACCTGGTTACTTGATACAGGGGCACAAATCAGTGTAGTTGTTGAGTCCTTGGTTGCGGGAGCAAAGGGAGTATTTGCACCTGCACTCTATGCACCACAGGGAGCTAATGGGTCAGAACTTGGAACAGTATGTGACATTATTACGGATTGTACCATTGGTAACCATACAATCCAGCAACATAGATTTACTGTTGTCAGGCATTCAACATACCCAGCAATAATTGGAATGGACCTTTTTCCATCATTGCCAGTACATCTGTCAATAGGAAAGGATGTCTACTATGATTCTACCTCACTGTCTACCAATAGAAATATGACCAGTAACAGGTCATCAAGTTTACGTCGTCAGGAAGTAGCTGCAAGTCCAACAGTATGTCGTATTCAGGCAGCAAAACCTGTCACAATTCATCCAAGAAGTATGTGTGTAGTCGAAGGTAAACTTGTTGACAATATAAAAAGTGGGACTGCTGGAATAGTAGAGTCAACAGGTGAAGAGGGATCTGAACGTATGGGAATTGGATGTGGTCGCGTGGTTGATACAGTTCGCGAACATGGAACAGTATTAATGCATATGACAAATCCGTCGAACTCAACGTGCAAAATTGCTGCTGGCTCTGTTATAGGCATGTTTACTACAGGGACACAGGACTTGCAAACCAAGCAAATTGGGACAATGACAACGAAAACAAAGGCTGGTGACTTTACTCAGAAGCGCAAAGAATCAGTAAGTGATGAAATGGCCCGTGCCTTTGCAAATGAAGCTGACGTTGCTCAAAGTGAGAGACATCGATTGTATAAGGTGATTCATTCATATGCTGATGTATTTTCATTACATGGAGAAATGGGTCTGACAGATCAAATTCAGCATCATATCCCAACAGGTACAGCAGCACCAGTGTCACAGCAACCACGCCGGGTACCTTTCCATCGAATGGCAGAAGTAGAAGAGTTTGTGAATGATAGTCTACATGATGGGGTGATCAGACCAAGTAATAGTCCATGGTCAAGCCCGTTAGTACTTGTGAAGAAAACAGATGGCAGTACAAGATTTTGTGTTGACTTTCGTAAACTCAATGACTTAACGATTGGAGACTCATTTCCAATTCCTAGGATTGATGACAGTTTAGCAGCACTTGCAGGAAGCCGCATATACACAACAGTTGACCTTTCTCGGGGATTTTGGCAGGTACCAGTGAAAGAATCAGACCGCCAAAAAACAGCGTTTACGTGTCACAAAGGCCTCTTTGAATTTAATACTATGCCATTTGGTCTGAAGGGAGCTCCTGCTACTTTTCAACGGCTCATGACCTCACTTTTCAGTGACTTAAATTGGGAAATTGTACTCATTTATTTAGATGATATACTGATATATTCCCATAGCTTTGATGAACACCTTGAGCATCTTAAAATTGTGTTTGAGAAACTTCGGGTAGCCGGCTTGAAGCTGAACATCAAGAAGTGTAAATTTGCACAAAAACAAGTCAAATACTTGGGATACAGGGTCACAGAAGACGGTGTTTACCCAGATGCAGACAAAATAAGTGCAATTGCTCTCTATCCTCAGCCTGGAAATGTACAGGAGTTACGACGTTTCATAGGTATGGCTTCCTACTATCGAAGATTGTCTGGGCTTTGGACAAGTTTGGTATGTACTTACAGGGACGGCACTTCACAGTGGTTACTGACCACAAACCACTCACCTACTTGCTAGAACTCAAAGAACCAAGGGGCAAATTAGCAAGGTGGCGTATTGCATTAGAGAACTTTGATTTCACAATATCACATCGCCCTGGCAAACACATGGTAGTGCCAGATGCACTGTCACGAGCTCCACAAGTACATGCAGTGACACTTACAGGTTTGTGGTCTAAACAGGAACTGGCTGGTCTGCAGCAAAGGGACCAAGATATTCAAATTATGTACAAGTGGGTGACATCACATCGCAAACCTGCGAGCATTCCGGGACACGTTAACAGCTTCCTAAAAAAAGATGGAAACCGGCTACAAATACAAGATGGACTACTAGTGCTTACAGGTGATATAGATGGCCAGCCATTTCAGCAACCTGTCATTCCTCGCAAGTCAGCTGAGCGGGTTTTGTGTGCACTGCATGATGACTTGGGACACTTTGGGCCCGCAAAAACAAGAGTTGCTGTCAGATCACGATTCTTTTGGTTTAACTGGAAGAAAGATGTGCAATCCTGGTGCCGCTCATGTGAAGTCTGCCTGAAAAGGAAAACCCCAACAGTACCAGATCATCCACCTATTGGTGAATTGCCAGTACCAAATGAGCCACTGAAGTGGTGGCACATGGACTTTGCAGGACCCTTGCCAAAGACTGCTAGAGGAAATCGATATATTTTCTCTCTGACTGATCCCCTGAGTAAATGGGTGGAAGCATTTGCAGTACCTGATGAGACAGCCTTGACCACAGCTGGAATTGTGTATGATGAAATTGTGTGTCGCTATGGGGTACCAGAAGGATTACACTCTGATCAGGGTCGTAACTTTGAAGCTCAAATTATGCAGGAATTATCACACCGTTTGGGCATCCAGCGTTCTCGTACTTCACCATATAACCCACGTTGTAATGGACAAGTTGAACGTATGAATAAGACTATGGCTGAACGCTTAGCAATGTTAATTAATGCAGAAGACCAAACAGACTGGGATGACAAGTTGCCTACAGCCCTGTTCACTATTCGCTCTATGCAGAATGCCACAACTCAAGAATCTCCATTCAAAGTCTTGTTTGGCTGCGAAGCTAGAAATAAGATTGACTTTCTATCTATGAGGGAGGCAACACGCAAAGGGGGGAGAGGTGTGGAGCAGTTTACAATCAGACTTGACAATCTTAGAAAAGTTCATGAAACAGTAAGAAATAAGATAATGAGAGAACATGAAATGCGCCAACGCAGACAACAAGCAAAAACTCGGTTTACCCCACTGACAGAGGGAGACAGAGTTTGGGTGTTTCATCCCCGTCGTCAACGTGGTAGTTCTAGAAAATTGACGGCAGAACGTTGGAGAGGCCCATATGTTATCAGTGAGAGGATTGGAGAGACCACTTACAAGTTACAACCCATAGGTGGTCATGGAAGGAGCAAGATTGTGAATCACAGGCGTTTAAAGAGACATTGGGAAAGACCAGCACATCTGTCTGTGTGTTATACTAGCAGCGAGTCTGAGGAGGAAGTCCAACTTGTAGATAGGGGACCAGTAGATCATGTGCCTCCCTTTGATTCCGAGGATGATGAACTCAATATGGACAACCCTGTTAATGTGGACAATGATTTAGGACAGAGAGCTGTACGACGGTCAGAGCGAACACGGACTGTTCCAAGTTGGCATAATGACTATGACATGATTGATGACGACACTGAAAATGACACCTCCGAAAGTGAGAATTAGTCAACTTATATGGACTGTTGATGGACTGTAATATGGACTGTTATATTTGTGAATTAATGGACTGTCACAGTACTGAGCTTTGTTTTGTCACATTAGTGAGCTTTGTTCTTTGACATTGTATTGACTTAATTATATGTATGTTACAAGTCTGTAATGTACCATTCTACAAGTTGTTGCAAGGACTGAACTGTCAAGTAACTTTTGAGATTCTGGAGGGGAGGAGTGATAGAGTGTATTATTGACCTTTGACCAGTTAGATATCATTTCTGTCTTATGTGGATGGGGGCGCTGTGCAAGACGGACTGTTTGAGTGTTTGACATGTGTAAGGTGTGAGTGTGGGCTTTTGTCCAGTACGTGAATAAAGACAATACAGATTTGTAAGCGATACCCTGGGACTGTGTTGACTGGATTATTGATCTCTAACAGTAGTATGTCTTATGATGATTTAAATAATACAATTTTGAGGAGTGACGTCAGGTCGAGGTGAACTCTCAGCTGTCCTGAATTATTCAGCTTATCCACCATGTTTTATCGTCCAGTCATTTGGGTATTGCACAAGTTAGGATAATAAAAAAATAATTTGGCATAAAGTATGGGATCACTGCAGAAGGTAGCAAGCTGAAGGACACAGGTCACAGGCACTTGTTTCCCGAGATACCGTGCCTATCAACATATTTCTATCAGAATACAATAAAATGTAGATAATATCGATATCATTGACGTGTTTTATCCAATTGTATGTGAAAGGGGTAAAATAACACTTAAGCTTGTTTCTGTGCTCGCGCAAGTCCACTCACCGCGAGATATAGACATAGATATAGATATAGATATAGTCCATATACAGAGATGTAGATAATAGTCCGCTATATCTCGCGGTGAGTGGACTTGTGCGATCACAGAAACAAGTGTTATTTTACCACTTTCACAATGATAGAGTTCAAAGCAATTTCAGCACTCTCAATGACAGAGTTCAAAGCAATTTCAGCGCTCTCAATGACAATACAATGTGTTCGAATTAAATTACTCATCGACGTCGACCCCCGGGCCGTTTAAATAGTGGTCTGAGGTTACAATACCGTCACAGGTCACAGGTGTCACTGTGAGTGTTCAGTGGATGCAGATAATAGACGTTGGAAAGTCTCTCTCTGTGTTAAACCTAAAACTAATCTTACTTGTTTGTACGTGCAAATACCGATGACGGTATTATTTTTTGTAATATTCGTAAATACCTAACAAAGCCATTTTTGTACATGTACTACGACCATCCTTGAACATAGGGCATGTATTATTGATTGGATTACCGTTTTCTTTGGAAAATATCGCACGAATCCTGCTGCTACAAATATATCAATCTCTATACTACCTTACAGGTAGGAATATATAGTCAAAAGATTGTTATATTTAGTCTGTAGACCTGGAAAACAACAATCTATGAAATATTACACGCCCCTATGTATGTTTCAATCTAAACCAGTTGTTCTATATAGCTTTGTAACGTTGTTATTGTTGTCGTAAAGATTGTTTACTTCATCGTTGGAATAATTATACTGACTCCAAGATTCATCGTACATTGTAGTATACATTCTTTTAGTGGTATGAGTACACATGTATCGTGACAAGTTGAGAACAACACAGCTACGTGAGAACAACACGTCAACATGTGCGCTAGTACTACAGTAGAAGTAGCACTGACCCATTGGAAATACGCATTCACTTTCGCCCATGTTTTTGTTCATAAATAAAGCTATTTTGCTCACGCTGACAGTATAGTGTATCATCTTATTTCAGTATTCTGGCCAGTTTCACAATAATGAATGTTATTGATGCAACAAACTGAAGGTTTTTTTTTTTAGATTTTAGATAATGACATTTACCCGTTGCACACTGATGGATCGTGTTAGATACGTAATACATCATACATACGGCCATAACTTTAACGTGACGGCCACAGGAAACAAATGCCTGTGGGTAAAACTCCAAACTATGTCATCATCATGCAAAGGCTATGAAGATAAACCTAATTTCTTCCCCTTGTCTGTGATATTACACCTCCAAAGTTATCAATAGATGTACATTATGAAATTTTACAACACATATTGCTTCCATTCGGCCATTTTTGATTCAGTCTCAAACCAAAGTGACATTTCAAGGTCAAAGATTTTGTATATCTCAGGGGGGGGCACGATACCTACCACGTGATATGGTTTGACCCCTAGAACAATAGAGCGTGACCCCGCTGCACTACAACTTAGTACAAGCGAGTATTTCCCGTTTTTCAATGAATTTTGAGTGTATATGTAAATAATTTCTCAAGATAAATTCCACATTTGTTGTAAAGCTATAAAGCATCATCCCAAACTGCTTAAATAATATCAAAAACGTCCAGTTGTGAAATTATTTATGTTCGAATGCAGGAGACAGGTCAAACTACTTAGTCAGAGCTTTCGACGAACGCTATTTTCCGATGGTTTTTTCACAGAAGAACACCATGTATTCAATGAAAAAAAGCAACATTTATACATTTTGATTCATGATATTTACGTTATATCTTGCCACCACTAAATGCTCCACGAATAATGACTATACGGCAGCGTCAAAGACTAGTCGAAACTGTCTTAATTTCAAGATGGCGACGCACGCCTCGTCATATTCCTATAAGGGGTGGACCATTTGATATCCTGGGGGGGGGGCTTGGAAGATTTCGGGGGGAAAAAAGATGCCAAGTGGAAAAAAAATCCGGATATGAGTGGGTGATGGAAAAAAAAAGATGGACCACTGCTTCTAGAAAAAAAAATCTTCTTAGGGAAATGATGCACAGGTTTGAGTATACTGTTCAACCTGCTCGTACCTCTCCAACCAGGACACTTGTCAAATCATGACAAACAGTTTCAAACACGTCAGGGACCAGTCAGTTTCGTTAGCCTGTGGTACATATATATATATTTGTTCTTGTCTCTGTTTCTTTCATGAATGGTTTAAATATTACTTCATGTAAGGGTTCAAACATAACTATACATACAATTATACATATAATACATGTATTACCTAGCTACCACACTAGTTATATGTAATTTTTTGGCTGTTTCACAATCAGTGCTTCACTTATCTTGCACTTTGGGGCAAAAGTGAACTTGACTGTTTTGTAACAGTAATCTTCATACTATTACTATCACTATTGGATAGTTTATAAAAGAACTTAATTATTGTCTGAAAGTGTCTGTGAATGGCCTAAACATTGCCTTTAGAAGTAAAAATCCTCCAGGGCCCTAGAACCCCCCCCCCCCCATTCACACACACACACACACTGTAATGAGTTGGGGTTCGATGTGTAGTGGATGTGTGATGAAGAAGAGACACTGACAACAACAACGTGTATGAACGTAACTGCGTATCTCTATTATATGAATAATTAATGAGGTCATGTAAGGTCAACTATAGTCTAGCATTACAACTCATGACATCCCTCTCTTTTCAAAGTTAAGCGAGTCAATCTTAACAGTTTGTGATTGAGAACAACAATTAACAGGAATTGAACGGTTCATGCAAATCAAAGAGTTTGTGTCCAAATAGTTACCGAATAACAGTTCGCGGTAATAACACAGTATGAATAAGAGATAACAGTGAAACACTTCAAATAGTTCATGGTAGTTAAACAGTCCATGTGACTAACATTAACAGTCTGATAACACAGTCCATATGAATATACTTATACAGTTCGACAAGTGTATATATGGTTCAAAGTTCACAAGTCCAATCTATCTGGTGGTTTCACATTTCTGGTTGATCTCCTGAGTATACGAGGTGGATCATCAATTGGAGAGGGTGTAGATGTCTCGGGTGTAGACGTAACCTTTCCTTCTGGGGTTATATCCATTTCCACAGATTGCGGATTATTGAAGTTTTCACCTGTGCGCCGGAAATGACGTCTGTTCCGTCTAAGTGTGCTTCCATTCTCCTTCTGAACAGTGAAAGCACGAGGTTCCTGTTGGATGGTTTTAATTACACCAGGTTCCCACGTACAGTTCTGATGGTTGTAGACACGTGTGGATTCACCGGTGTGCAAGCTAGGAAGAGGTCTTGCATGTCTGTCATAGTATGACTTTTGGGTGTCCTGTCTGTGTTGAAGCTTTACATTGACATCACCGTCAGCTTGTGTTGTAATGTCAGGCTTCCTGATAGTTGGCAGGTTGGTCTGGTAGGCTCTTGAGTTGAGAAGCTCTGCTGGAGAAGGTAAGTTGTGATCTAGTGGTGTGCTTCTCAAGCATAGCATTGCAAGGTGTGGGTCTGTACCGGACTCCTTGCACTTCTGTAGCAAGTTCTTGACAGTTTGAACAGTTCTTTCTATAAGACCGTTAGCCTATGAATAGTAAGGACTGGTTGTCACATGTTCAAATCCGTATATAGCACTGAATTTCTGGAATTGTGCGGAGGTAAACTGAGTGTCATGCCCTGTCACTAGCTTACTAGGAATGCCAAGTTCCTCGAAGATTGACTTCATGTGTGCGATTGTAGTGTTAGACTGAATGTTGTTCAATCTTCTCACAATAGGGAACTTACTGTAGTAGTCTGATACTAACAGGTATGGTGTATTGTTCCAGAAAAATAGATCAGCTGCTAGTGTGTGCCATGGTCTTGATGGTACATCGTGCGGCATGAGTGGTTCTTTAACATTCGCCTTCTGGTTGTGTTGACACGGGGCGCATGATTTCACCATCTCCTCTATGTCGCGGTTTATGTTGGGCCAAAATACTGATCCCTTGGCTCGAAGTTTGCTTTTCTCTGCACCTTGGTGAGCATAGTGAATTTGCTCTAGCACTGCTGACTGTAGGGTTTTCGGGATGATGATACGTGTTCCCTTCAGTATTACACCATCAGCAATGGTTAATTCATCACGGTAATTCCAATATGAGAGTAGGTCCCTTGGGCACTGTGACCTGCTGTCGGGCCATCCTTGCATAACCACTGATTTGAGCAAACTTAGAATTTCGTCTTTTGCTGTTTCGCTCTTGATCTGCTCGATGCGGGTGGTGCTTGCATTCATGTGTAGGTGGAATTCGTGAATAGATACGTCAAGGCCTTCAATGGCGTCGCCTGGACGTGGTGTAACTCTGGAAAGAGCGTCTGCCAGTGGAATGTCGTTTCCTGGTACATACTTAATGCTAATGTCATACTTCTGAATACGAAGCATCATTCTGGCAATACGAGGTGGTGCACTGGCTAAGTGTTTCTTAAATATAGCCTCTAGTGGTTTGTGGTCTGTCTCTACTGTGACATGACGACCATACGCATAGTAGTGAAATTTCTCTAGACCGTGGACGATTGCCAGCATTTCTCTCTCAATGTTGGAGTATCGACTTTCAGTGTCTGTGAGTAACTTACTGCGATATTCAACTGGGCCTTTGTCCTGTAGTAGGGTAGCTCCTAGTCCGCGTTGTGATGCGTCGACTTGGATCGTGACAGGTTTGGTACTGTCGAAGTACTGCAGTGTTTGAGGTGATGTGATCATGTACTTGATCTTGTTAACTGCAGCTTGGTGCTCAGGTCCCCAAACAAATGCACTTGTTTTCTTGGTCAGATCCCACAAATTTGCTGAGAGTGAAGCAAGGTTGGGAGTATACCTGCTAAGAAATTGTACCATGCCTAGGAATGTTTGTAGATCCTCCAGACTTGAAGATGGATCCATTTCATTAATAGCTTGTACCTTGCATGGGTCTGGTCGGAGCCCGTCAGCGCTAATGATGTGTCCGAAGAAAGAGATCTATGTGCATTGTATTTTGCACTTGTCTGCATTGAAACGTAGGCCAGTCTCCTTAGCGCGTTCCATTACTGCCTTAAGGTTACTGTCATGTTGCTCAGTTGTGCTGCCATATACGATGATATCGTCAGCAATACCAGTGACACCTGGGAGGTGACCAAAGGTCTCATCAACCTTCTTCTGAAATACATCTTGTGCGCAGATAAGGCCAAATGGAAGCCGTAGAAATCTGTATCTGCCATGGGGTGAGTTGAAGGTTGTGTATAGTGAGCTTTCATAATCAAGCTTGATGTTCCAGTATCCGCTACGTGCGTCGACAATGGAAAAGTACTTTGCTCCACTGAGTTTAGGAAGAATCTCTTCAACTGTGGGAGTGCAGTGGTGTGGTCTTTTAATGGCATGATTAAGGTCCTTTGGATCTAGGCATAATCGAAGACTGCCATTTTTGCGTGTGGCACATACTAAGGAATTAACCCAATCTGTGGGCTCATCCACTTTAGCAATAATGCCCTGGGTTACCAACGAGTTCAGTTCCTGTTTCAGTGGTTCACTTAGTGCCTGTGGTACACGTCGTGGTGGGTGCACAACTGGGGGTACACTTGGGTCGAGAGTGATGTGGTACTCTCCTTGGAAACAGCCAATGCCTTCAAAGCACTGCTTGTAGTCATGCATTATCTGTTCTTTAGCTGCAGGGTCACCTTTGGAAGGCGATATATCATGTTGAGTGATGCTGTAATTCACAGTAACAAGTCCCATATCCTGGCAAGTAGGCAGGCCTAGTATTGTTGGACCATCACATTGTACAACGAAAAATGAGCACGACTTGGACTCTCCATGATGTGTGAGTGTCAACACACAACATCCATAGTGATGTAAAGTCTGTCCACCATATGCTGTGATGGTAGTATTAGACTTGGATAATCCCTGGGGAACACCATCAGTGTTACATGGTTTGGATGGAAATAGCTGCTTATATGTGCTTACAGTCATAACATTTCCTTCAGCACCAGTGTCTACCTTACATGTTAGGGGTACACAGTCATTCTCTGCATCAACATATACTTGTATCATGGCCTGTTTGCTGGCTCTCAAGGTGTCTATGTGGATTGTATGAAAATACATCTGTGTATCCTCTGTATCAGAGACATGTACGGGTTTGGCTGCACTGTTGCTGTAGCTGGTTCTGGTATCATTTACTGCTAGTGAATGCATACCTTGTTTACTGGGTTTCTGTTTACTCCTATCTTGTTGTTGTGTTCTTGGGTTGGAACCGGGTTTAGCCTTACGTGAGCGGCATACACGCTTCCAGTGATTCGGCTTGCCACATGCTCTGCATTCTGATCCGTGTGCTGGGCAGGAGGACCGGTCAGATTGGTCATGTACTGTGCCACAATTTCCACATGTACCAGTTTTAGTATGTGCACTCTGCCTATTACGTGAAGTGTATCGCATAGCATGGACAGTACTGCTATCTACAGTGTTACGTATGGCACTTAGTTGGGTACATGTGGCCTCTAATGTACGTGCGATGTCGACAGCTTTATCTAGTGTGAGTGTGTCATCGTGTTCTAGGAGCTTCGACTGCACGCGTTGGTTACTTGATCCAAAGATAAGAGTATCAATAATATGCTCGTTTGGGTTGGTATACTTGCATTCAGCTACAATTGTTCTAATGTTCTTTAAAAATGTGTCTACAGGCTCACCTGGCTGTTGCTTTAGTGTGCGTAGCTTGTATCTTGCCAGACGAAAGTTGCTTTTAGGAGCGACGTATTCCTCGAATTTGTTCCAATATGTAGCAAGTTTTGTCTTTTCCTCGGTGGTTAGATTCCATGTGGTGACGATGTCAATTCCAACTTCACCGGACCAAATTTGGAGATAGTTGCATTTCTCCGCCTCTGTCTTGGCTGTGAGTGGGCCATTAAAGTATAACTCACACATTTGTTTGAATTTCTTTAGGGCTTGCACTGCATCACTCGAGTGCCAGTCCATGGTTGGGACGGGTAAGCCAGCAAGTTCCGCCATCTTGAACTTGTCAGTCTGCACGTACACACTTTCTCAGACGAACCAAAACAACACCGGCCTGGTGTCGATCATCCACTGTAAAATACACACCTGAAGTTACTGCTGAGTTGTCTAACTTCGATCCCGCTTCTGACACCATGTAATGAGTTGGGGTTCGATGTGTAGTGGATGTGTGATGAAGAAGAGACACTGACAACAACAACGTGTATGAACGTAACTGCGTATCTCTATTATATGAATAATTAATGAGGTCATGTAAGGTCAACTATAGTCTAGCATTACAACTCATGACACACACACACACACACACACACACACACGAGGTACACACATATTCCAGTCTCAAAGCTCTTCCTCTACAGCTTACTGTCAGATGCTATGAAACTTTATTCATGGGGTCAGTGACTTTTTGTTGGCCCAATGGAAAATAACACTGACACCCCCCATCCCCCCAAGCTGGAGAAACTGACCGGTCTATCTAAATGTCTGAGCTCACCAATCAAGTTTCCGATTTGTATTTTCAGTGTGTCATCATACCATGGCATAAAAACTGTCAATGATGTTTATTTAATTGAAAATCAAATATGTATGAAATATGTAGTTTTCTAAATAAAATATGTGTGTGATAGAACAGCATCTTTTTACTCTCCGTATTACCCTGTGTGAAAACCAAACAGAAAATTGTGGCAACAAATGTAGGTGTTCAACGTTGACGTAAAAAAAATCCGGATATCTCAAAGAAGCAAAGAAAAAAAAAGTTGCCAGCATAGGCGAAGGAGAAAAAAAAATTCTCAGGCAAGCAGGTGGGGAAAAAAAATAATGACTCTCCACCAATCTTCCAAGCCCCCCCCCCCCCAGGATATCGAATGGTCTACCCCTAATGTAACGTTGTACTAGTAATAGTACCATACACTTTCGAACAAACCACTTTGCCAGAAATGCTGTTATAAATACAAAAAAACACACCGTAAATCTCACATTTTTATTTTATTTTATATAATTCATTTTTTCGTGTCATTGTCGTATAACTAGGGCCACCCTGGATACATTATGCAGCGATCACATATAAAATTTCTTACGGGAGTACTCCTCACACTCTCTGCAAGAAATGCGTCGAAGGCACAACCAGTTTCATTTCACTGGGAACAGCACGTATCTGAAACAATACACATGTAAAAATGTTAAACAACTACATAGTTTACTTGTCGACACGAGTGAAACTTCATTTTTCAGTAAGTACGTAATTCCATTCAGTAAGTACGTAATTTCATTTTTCAATAAATTACGATGGCAAAGATAAAGGAAAGACGAATTTAAAACGTATGAAACGTGACAATGTACGTACCTTGTCAATCTGTTGTCAACAGCGAATTTGTATCCAGCAGTACACAGTGCTAGGGGTAGGCAGGAAGTGCACTCGACAGTGTATCAATACTGAATGAGCTTCATTGCGCTGACGCGATAGCGTATCACGTGACTGGCATCGTCCCCCCCCCCCCTGGTATATCTTTATATTGATGTCGGGCTTTCACCAACTTTTCAGATATTTTTCTCACAGTATATTATTTTTCAAAGATAGGGTCGACACATGGTTTGTTCGGGCTTACTTACCAACGAGTCTCTCTCTGCATACTTCAAACTATATGTGTTTTGATAACGTTTTCATGCCTTTTACGATTTCTCGTAAAGTAGTTATTAATTACAAACAAGTTTATCTTCTGAACATATTCCTAAATTGATGGCTACCATGTACAAATTTAAAGTTGTTGTCTGCTTGGGCACAAATATTTACCTTTTTGCCGTTAACGAAAAATATAAGTTCATCTCCATTGCTATCATCGTCACTTAAAGACGAAGTCATTGTCGCCATAGCTGGTGTCCCGAACGTCTCAACAGTCTCTCTGTCAGTGTGTCACCCTCTAACAAAATCTAAACGGCTGGAAGACAATACGAGAGATAAGAATGACATTGATATACGTAATGTATGTTGTCTATCACCTGAATAGTCACAGTCGCATGTGGGCTGATATTCTATCTCGCGGTGGGTGGACTTGCGCGATCACAGAAACAAGTGTTCACATACAATTGGCTAAAACACATCAATATTGTCGATATTATCGACATTTTATTGTATTCTGATAGAAACTTTCTGATACATGTCTCGGGAAACAAGTGCCTGTGAGTTAGGCCTGCAAATAGAGCTGTGTGTTGAGAATTAATTAGTATGTACGTAGGACGGTATGGCATCGCTACCGATTTTATAAGAATATCGCCAATCCCTATAGTAACGTCATTGTTCTGTATTAGGACCGTCATAGACAAGAATAAAACCATTTAGGAAAGGAATAACAGTTTACAAGCGACTGTGGTATTATATAACCTTTTAGTAATTCCTCTGGGAATTATCACGTGTTCGAATAAATTATTCATCGACGTCGACCCCTTTTGTTCAATAACGTCACAGGTGTCATTGTGAGTGTTCAGTGGATGCAGATAATAGACGTTGGAAAGTCTCTCTCTGTTAAACCTAAAACTAATCTTACTTGTGTTACGAGTCACAGATCTAAAATATATCCATTGGCAAATTTTCATTATAAACTCTAAATTGAAGTCAAAAAGCATTTAAACTTTGTACAAACAGTGACATTCCGTTGCGTAACAACATAGGTCCTTGACCTCTCAACATCGCTATTTCGTACCAGGTACTTGTCAACAAGTTTTATTATGACATGACTATTCATGGTCTTTGAGATATGAACTTGTATTACTAATCTAGGGAAGGTGATTGCATATTAGATCTCGGATGATGTCTTTCATCATAGACTTAAGAATACGTCATACTCTAAGAATAGAGATTTTGTGTAAACTTGGAAATGTATTTAAGTTGGGTTTTTAGCCCATCTCAGGAAGAGGCGGAGACGGAGATTGGTCATGTAATAAAATCAACCAAGTGGTTAGCTTGGCGTTCGTTGAACCAGATACGTATGTTTCGTTGGTCCATCAAAATACACGGTCCATCAAAATACTTCTGTGTGAATAACCATAGACCCTCCACCAACTATGGACTAACAGATGAAATTCAATAGTTCAGTTAAAATTTAACCCCGAAGGTAAAGGTTAGGGTCAAATATAAAGATAATGATATATTAGTATCAGCTGACAGGTAACATCTTAATAGTTACAAGTAGCAACGAGTCGAGATTTGAGAGTGATGCAGAATATTGGTGATAATTTTTGTGACCTTTTGATTAAAAGAAAAACCAGTCCAATGTTTAATTTTTTCAAAGACGAACTGAGTTTCACGTTAGTCAATGTCTATTCTCCCAATTATGAAAAAAATCTAATTGAATTTTATAAAGACCTCAAAAATTTGTTGGTTGACAATTATTTTGAAACCAGTGAGAGAATCCTCATTGGCGGTGATTTCAACTGTATTTTGAACGGCAAGCTTGATAAGAGGGGTGGTCATCAAAACGTTAAGGTTGCTGTAATTGAGAAAATCTCTGACGTTATTGATACTCTTGACTTAATTGACATATGGAGATATCTACATCCTGAAACACTTAGATTCACCTGGCGTCAGCCAAACCCACTTATTCAGTGCAGACTAGATTATTTTCTTGTTAGTAACAGTTTACTGGAATATGTTACCCGGGTTACCATAATTCCTAGCATCCTCACAGACCACTCTGATATAGTCTTAGATATTCAAATACAGAAATATCCCATTCGTGGCCGAGGCCATTGGAAATTTAACAATTCATATCTTAAGGACGAAAAGTTAGTTGAAATTATGAATGAGCTCTTGAGTTTTTGGTCAAGTGACGACTCTATTAATGACCCACAGGTAAAGTGGGAATTTATTAAATACAAAATCCGAGATGAAACTATAAAGTATGCCAAAAAGAAATGTTCCCATAGAAAAGATAAATTCAGAGAGTTGTCTGAGAGGCTTAACTAGAAAAATCTCTGGCAAATAAACCGTCTGATGTTTTATTGAACGACATTAATTTAGTCAAGCATGAGATGGAAGAATTACACTCTAAAATGGTTGATGGAATAATTGTGCGTTCAACACCTCCACACATACAACACCTACCCACCGACACAGACAATAGTGATAGTATTTCTATTGTCTACACTCTATATATACAGCACACCCAGAGAGTATGCCTCAGTGTTGTCTGATGATCGCTTTATGCGTGAAACTCCGAGTTACAACCAAGAAAGAGTTCCAGTACTACCAAAACTATATATATATATATATATATATATATATATATATATATATATATATATATATATATATATATATATATATATATATATATATATATATATAATGCTATTTAAGTCTTCCTATGATGTGCATACAAGAGTTTTTCAATTTAAAATTAATCTCAACTGCTTAATGACAAATACTAGATTATACAAGATGAAACTTATTGATAGTGAATTGTGTTCCTTCTGTAATACTTTTTGTGAAACTTTGGAGCATTTGTTTTGAGATTGTACACACATCAGTAATATCTGGAAAGACTTTAATACATGGTATAAAACATACTTCAATACTGATATAGAACTCAACTACAAGAACATCATCTTGGGATTCGGGTCAGACCCATTGTTAAATCTGTGTCTTACTTTAGTTAAAAGGTGATCTATGCAAGTAGATTTCATAAACGTGCCCCAACTTTTGACTCATTTAAATACTGGATTAAATTTCATTATCAGTTAGAAAAACAAATAAGTATGAATATTAATTCAATGCACAAATTTAGAATTAAATGGAACAATATTGAGAATTTTCGTAATGAATAACAGATTGATGTTTTCAAAGCTATGTACATTATTTTCTTCTTTGTCCAGTTTTTTTGGTCATTTACTGTATGTATTGTATTTTCTTGTTCTTTTTCTTTTGACCCTTGAGCACAGGGAATAAAAATTTTTAAAAAAAACTATGATATAGTCGAAATTGCTCTTTCTCTGCAAATAGTTACAAGTAGCAACGAGTCGAGATTTGAGAGCGATGCAGAAAATTGGTGATAATTTTTGTGACCTTTTGATTAAAAGAAAAAAAAACAGTTCAATGTGTGTGAACATTCCAAATATCAAAGAAATTGGCTTCATTTACATACACAATTTCAAATCCTTTTACTGTGCCCCCCCCCCCCCCCACTCCCAGCTCTAGATCTTTATTAGTTCCTCCACCATAATTTTCATTACAGTATTCCAATGCTTTGAATACGCTTGGTACAATTTAAAACTATGTTATCTAGAGTTACTATTGGGTGCTCTATATTGTCCATTGAATCAATTGCTCGTTTCATAGTTTCAAAATTTTGATGGATCATCTAACTTAAGAGCAATTACTTGTTGTTAAGTTTAATTTGCTGGAAATGTTGGGGGAAAAGGTATTTCTCCACACATTCATCTATCGCCTCATGGGATTACAAAGGTTGCGTCTATCGCAAAACACAATATTTTGCATTGTTTAGTTCGACTAACTCTATAGGGTAAGCGCCAGGGTCTGTGGTTTGTTCAGATTCTTTCGTTTCCGCAGGTTTAAATTGAAGCCCGCCCCTTTGCGGTGGGAACATTTTTTGTGCTTCTTGCTTTAAACCGTTCATGGCGGAATAAAATAGCTATGTTCATTTAAATGAATTCTCCGACTGTAACAAATGTCTTTATTGTACACAAATATTCGGTCGTCTTTCCCATTAGAATGCATAGCACCATGCTGTTACCCTGAATAAGACAAAAAACATAATCAGCCATCCGCGATACTTCACAGGGGTCAAAAGCCTTGATAAATAGCTGAATAAATTAGTCTTTTCCTAACCAACACACTCAAAAACCTCGCCCTGCGGAGTCGGTAGACTGGAATAATTTGCTAAAACCATCCTCTAGGCTCTGAGTAACATTGTGGGAATTGGCAAGGTTTGTAGGTAAGTCAAGTTCAAATGCGTTTGTTTTAAGTTTCCCTGGGTTAGAACAAATTACCCCAGGGTACCGTAAGCTACCTGACACTGATTGACACTGAGTCTTCTAATACGAAAAGATGATAGCAAGGCAGGCTGCTTAGCTTGCCTTTTGGCCACTAGTCGATTGTCTCCTGTGTTTGATGAATAATAAAAACTATACCAAAGCCATCTATACGGAGGCATGTACATGTATGTGTGTCTGTGTATGTGTATATCTGTCTGTCTGTCTGTCTGTCTGTCTGTTTGTTTGTCTGTCTGACTGACTGACTGACTGACTGATTGACTGACTGATTGACTGACTGTAATGGAATTATCGGCAGCCATACTTGCATCTGTTTTCGTTCAATCCAATTCGTTTAGTGTGGCCATCAGGAACGTTTTTCAAAAAAATATCATTGTAGTTGAACTGGAGAAATTATAAGAACCTTGTGTATTTTTAATAAATACATGACTCCATATAACGTCATGTTATGAAGCATAGATTTTAAAATTTGCTGACGTTTGCTGACCTTATAAGGTAACCACAGGAACGATAACTCGTCATTCTCTGTCACCAGCGATGAGGCGAGGTGACGTATTGCAATTTGAGTCTGTTGACAGATACACCAAGTAAAATTACCACAACACAACTCTAATCCCCTTCTTGTTCAAGGTGTAGTGTAACACGAATAGAATGAGGAGCGAGGGCGTGTAAACTGCCGACTGTATGGATACGTGAAATGTATATATAACTTAAAATAGGGTAACATTAAAATAATGTGACTGAACCTTGTACTGCACGCTTGGCATATAAAACCGTTACAGTAAATGCATATACATAGTTACAGAGGCATTTGGCGCGCAGCTGAACATCTGATAATCAAATGATTCACTAGTACCACCCCTATACTGTTGTTCGCACTCAGCATATAAGTTGTGATTCCAAGAGAATAAAAATTTACTCGTCTAGTAATATTTGACCTCAAGTCAGCATTTCCCCAGTCACGTAGCCTGACTGTACATGAAACGGTATACACATGAAAATGATAAACGCATTCTCAAATGAATGCATATTTTCAAAGGACAATGACTCCAAGCTGATTATGTTTCTAAGAGTTGTTTCTGTTTCTTTTGCCTTGGTAATACTATAGTTCTTTTCGGAGAAGCTTGCCCGAGCTGTTAAACGAACCACCACGATCAGTGAGAATGATCACAAGGTTTCATGTTGAGATAGACACAAAACAGATAACACAAAAACATCACACACACAGTGTGGACTCTTAATAATTTTAACGATATAAACAGTAGCAGCATGTTCAGTTGACTGGTTGAACATGGATTTTGTTTGAACCTCAAGAAATTATACCTCATGTATGTTGTAATTGTAGTAGTGTGCATGCCGTTATTATTTATAGTTGACACAGTGTGTAAGCAGTGTCTGTGTGTTATCTTTATGGTGATTATCTCAACATGAAACGTGATCAGGCTCAATGATCTCGATCTTGCGTTTAATAGCTTTGGCAAGCTTCTTCGAAAAAGGCCGTAATACGTACTATCACATTAAATTGCGGTTGTCCATGCGTGTATGGGCAGCACTAGTAAGGGAAGAACCATTTGATTAGGGGGAAGGAGGATTTTGAGGGGAAAACATTTGTGAAGAAGAAAAAAAAATAATTTGATCCCGTAATGTTCCAACAGACAGAAGTTGTTGCGATGTGCTACAAAAATTGGTAACCGAGGAAAAAGTTTGCATTGGTTCTGTATATGGAAAAAATAATTTGATGCAGGATTGACTATAGAAAAAAAATTGCTGTCACAGTGATGGGAAAAAAATTGCTGCCATACCCACTTCCTCCTCTCCCCCCCCCCACCCTCCCGAAATAAAATGGTTCTCCCCTAAAGGTGAAAAGTGTTGACTTGTTTTGGCACTCACTCCTGCTTTGAATACTAGTATTCAAATACATGGAGCACAGAAAATGTTATTAATGAGATTTGCATTTTTCAAATCATTTACAATGTTTACAGTACGTGGCTAAAAAGGGTACTTGTTTTTATTTTGACTCTGGTACACTGTGGAGAGTATATGGATAAGATAAGTCTGCTTGATTTGGTTGCACGATTGGCGTGTTGTTAGGTCAAGAGGTCAACCTTTTCATTGAGTGCTTTATATGCCACTATGAGGCGGAAATACTTTCGTCTGTTTTCTAAGAGTTCCCATTGTAGATTTCACTTTCGGTGTTTGAATGGGGTTGGAGTCCCGGGTTGGCGTGTGGAGCGTAGGAGTTGTTATGAAGGATATATATTATAATTTTGCCAATCCTTATTATTTCAATAAGGTATATATTCAATAAGTCTGTTATTTACAGGTACAGTGGATACTACTCACTTCTGTAATTAACACATCGCGGGGAGGCAAGAAGTTTACCCTATTCTCAATAAAGTCACAATCTTGCATTAAAAGAAGAGAGTCGCAAACAAAAGAGTACATATCATGACAACACCACAGTCTGTGTACACTGAAGAGTCTTTAAACGGTGCACGGTTGACAGCTTTGCTGATTAATGAAGGCACTGAGATTACAAGGCAATTTTTAGTTGGGATTCTAGCACCACAAACGCTTCAAGCAGCTTTACAGTCCAACCAACCAACCTTTCAAAGTCTGAGACCCAAAGTTCTGAGCCATAAACTGTACAACCAACTTTACCCCAAATCAGGGCAACCTCCTTCTATTCAGGACTTTGATTTATCATTATTGTTTATTCTAATCCGAAGCCTTGGTTATCTTGGCGGTTTACAAAGACCTATGTGGCCAGGATGGATTAATCCACCCAAGCCTACAGATTTATCACCAGAAGCTGATATAACACGCCTTCGATTCTTCCGGAATAGTCTCTATGGGCATATCAAATCTACTGGTATTAGTAACAATGATTTTACCAAAAGATGGTCAGAATTAGAAGCTATACTACTCAGGCTGGGAGCTAACAAATCCAGAGTTGACCAATGGTTATATGAGGCACTTGACCACGCACAGGAAGACCACTATAAGGATCTCCTCGAAATGCTGTACATGGATGATCAAGAGGCCAAAACGATGATCGAATCTTTAGAAAGTAGAACCTCCAAAGGTTTTGAGATGGTCTCAACAGGGCTCAGTGGTGTCCAATTACAATCAGACAAACATCATGAAGAACAAATGGAAACCTTTGCAGACACGCAAGATGACATCAGACAAATACACACTGTAGTCAACAGTTCTCATGAAATTGGAGCAAGTATTGACAAAAGCGTTCGCGATGTCATCACTCAACAATCAAGCTTGCAGTACGAGATTAAAGCCCTTTCAGAAGAGATTGACTCACAGCACAAACGTACTTCGCTGGAGCTAGAAAAGGTTGGAGACAGCCTAAGTGATCAGAAACACCTAGCATCACATGTCAGTAAGGATGTCGAGGACACCAAAACTACTGTGCAAGACATCCTGTCGAAACAGAATTTGCTTACAGACATGACAAGCTCCGAATTCAGGAAAGTTGAAGACCAGCACAAAGAAATAAAAGAGGGAATTCTGAGATATCAACAAAGTGTGGAAGAACATGTTTATCAGACAGAAGATTCGAAACTGGTTAAAGATAACGATTTATCATCAGATGGTGAGTGAGACGAGATCGTTTGAACATTCTATAGTTTGTTTCTTTGATGGACCTGTGTGTGTGTGTGTGTGGTGCTGTTGTTGTTGTTGTTGTTGTTGTTGTTGTTGTTGTTGTTGTTGTTGTTGTTGTTGTTGTTTATAAAATCACACTTATCTTATTATTTATTGTTACAACTGACTTTGTATCTAAGACTACCAATTTAAGCAGAGAACTTTTTTAAAATCACAAATTCAGAGGACAGTGATAATCTAGAGGAAACTGCGCCAGACTCCCAATGCATGTAATATGTAATTGATGACTGACTCCACATTTTTGTGTATAATATTTGTATCTTAATACAGATAAACTGAAAGAAAATGTCATCCATGAACTTAATTACCATTATAAGCATACAGTGGCTAGGACAAGACCATTACCATGGTTGGACTATGACCTTGATCTGGAGGAGGTATACACTAGGTTGGAGATAGTTGGCGAAAATAGGTGAGTAAGCCAACATGACAATCGTGAAAAAGAATTTTGTCTCGTCACCAATATAATGTAGATTAATATCAATGGTAACAAGTGATATGATTTCGCACTCTTTAAGTGTAGAATTAAAGATATTCTGTAAGCCAATATCATGAGGCCAATTCGATTTCAAACATTGGAAATTAGGTGAAATTGATATGATTGGCTTTTATCGAACCTAAGACTGTGCAACACTGAAATTGTACATTATTCTTTAGACATGCTGTTACTGAACCTTATTAAATATCTCCATTTTGTAGGGAAATATCTATGGAACAGATCTTTGACCCATTATCCAAGAAGTATGCTCCGAAAAGAGTGTTGGTTTATGGCAAACCTGGAATTGGTAAAAGTACGCTATGCCGTAAAATGGTACTTGACTGGACTGAGCCAACAACTAAGTATGCTATTGATGGCTTTGAAATGGTGTTTCTCATCGAAGCCAAACACTTAACTGGTAATGTAATGGATGCCATATATGATCAGATGATTCCTTTAGATTCAGGAATTAACAAAGAGGGTTTAAAGAAATATTTTGTTGAAACCCAATCAAACCATCTCATTTGTATAGATGGACTTGATGAAATGTCACAAGGGCATGGCACAGATGTATTTGATATTCTAACAGGCAAATTATTACGCCATTGTAGTGTTCTTGTAACCACTAGACATGAAAATTGGATGAAGGTAGGCACAAGCTATGGCAACTGGTATGACAGACAGCTGAATGTCAAGGGATACACCTTAGTTAATGCTATGAATTATGTTAGGAAGTATTTTAAGGCCGTTAACCCTGAAGTCCCATACAATGGTCTTGTAGAGGAAATGAAAGTGTCCCCATATCTTCGAGACCTTGCATATAACCCATTAAATGTAGTTCTCCTATGCATTCTTTGGGAGGATCTGTATTCAGATTGTGTAGATGACAGGAAGCTGCCAACCACAAGGCTGGAACTATATGAAGATTTAGTATATTGTGTATGTAGAAGATTCTGTGCAAAAAACAAAATCGAAATGCAGGGAAAAAACCTCCCCGAGATTTGCGAGAATCTGAAACAATATACAGCAGCGATTGCATTTGAGAGTTTTGAAAGTGGGAATACCGTCTTTGAGGAATCTGACCTCAAAGAACGATACCAAGACAAGTATTTATACTTGTTAGGTTTTGTAACCAAAGAGCATAGCTCATCGAAAGTTAGAAAGAGGGAAATCTATGTGTTTCCTCACAAAACTCTGCTCGAGTTTTTTGCTGCGTTCTTCATAGTACACCTTAATCAGGATGACCGGATGGAAAAATTAACAACACTTGCCAACAGTTTCCCTGATAGAGTCGAGGTTCTGACGTTTGCCCTTGCCATGATGAAATCTGATGAAGGGTGTCAGATTATGCCACTGTTGGACATAGTAGCAACAAAGCAATTTCAGTTGAAGAAAGGCGATATACATAAAGATAGAATTCTTTCTCTGATTGCACCAAATATAGGTAGTCATCCATCCGATATCTCTCAATGGGCAGAGTTTCCAAAATCTAGACCACGGTGTAAAGCGTCAAATGCCTCACGTTCATACGAGCTTATTACAGGGCAACGTGTGCCAATCAACTTTCTTGATATCCTATTTGAAACAAAAGAACGTCTTCCTGATGTTGAAAAATACTTTGCTGGAAGCATCTACATGGATTTATCCAAATATGTGCTGCTCAATAGGGAAATAATGTTAATTTCCCACATTCTCCGTTATGGTAAGATTAAGTATGTGGTCATTGTAAGTCATGTTGACAGCACGCTGTTAAAACTCCACAAATTGTTAAATGCTGTAAAAAGCATATCGATTGAAACACTTTGCTTGAAGTTGTTGGCTGGTAAGAAGTCCATTGAAAGTCTCGTTCAAGACGACATTGACCATGTTATTGAACCTTTCTTAATCAGAGGTAATGTCAAAATTCTATATTGTGAGATTGAGGCGGCTTCACCTGGAAAGCCTGTGAATCAAAGCCAATTGGTACATTTAATCGGTCTCATCTATGGCGATGTTAGCCAAGACAACACGAATTTACAAGCATTAGGTGTAAAAAGTAGGATACTTCCACCTGCTCAATGGCTATCTCTGATTGAGTCCATAGAATCACGTTGTTCAAACACCTTATCGACTGTTGATGTTACTGATGCATTTTTCTCAAATGAATCAATGTCGGCACTTGGCGGTCTCTGTGCAGACTCTTGTCGCGTAAGCAGACTATATATGGCTGCTTGCTCTTTTCCATTCACAGCTTTTGAATGTTTCAGTCGATGTCTTTCACAGGGAAAGAGTAAATGTTTAACAGAGTTAGCATTGAAAGCCTGTTCACTTGGTTTATCTCACTGTCCTTTCCTTAGTGAGATTATTGAATGTTGCAGTTTACTTTCCTGTGACTTGAGCCACAATGATCTAGACAGTGAATGCATTTTGAAACTTGAGGATACCTTGCATACACAAACTTCAGTAATTGAGCTGAATCTTAGCAGTAATCCTGTTTGTGATATCGGAATGGCTGCCATTGGCAGAGTTATTGAAGGCAGTGTTTCTCTCCAGGTGCTGCATGCAGATTTTGAACGATGTAGCTATAGTCTCCATCCTCCAGTCGGATACGATCTATTCCCCGGTATACCACATGGAAGAAGAACATTCAGCTTAGAGGGAATGGAAACAATCAAGCGAAGTACCCTTTTGAGTAAATCTTTGAAGTGGTTGGTCTTATCCCATTGCCATCCAGAGGACAATACCAGATGCCGTGGGTTTGACAGGTCAATGAATTGTATTGAGACTAAGAGATTCGGCAACCCTTTGTCAGGAGATTATTTTAATGAAAACAAAACATATTTTTGTTATTATTGCCTACATACTGTTACGATGGTTGACAAAATTTACCGTGGGTGCTGCCATGATAGCCAAAGTTGATTTCCAATGCAACAATCCTATTTACATGTAGTAATATGATGGCCATGGTAATGCATTTAATAAGATAGGTATGCATGCGAACACACCAACAAGAAAATAAGGAGCCAAAGCACTTGTCTGATATCAGTATCAGACAAGGTATCTTAAACCATAGACACTCCACCAAAGTTGATGGAGGGTCTATCATTAAACAGGCCATAAATATCCTACTGAAATACTAGGTAATATTTTCAGGCATGTTGGAAATCAAGAGGGAAGAAGTGTTCCTCTCTCTATTACCTCTGTATCAGCTATCGACAGGGCTATTGACCTCTTCCCCTTACCAAATTCTGTCTTATTACCCCCCCCCCTCTCTCTCTCTCTCTCTCTCTATCTCTCTCTCTCTCTCTCTATTATAACACACACATCCATATATATGGAAGTGTATGTGTATTTATTGTGCAAAGATATGAACAATGGCTTGCTTAGAGCAATCTCAACGTCAAGCCAATTTCCGGACTTGCTTTCTTTTGTCTGTTAAACTTTGTTCATTTACTGTATACAAAGTTTAGCTTTGCCACTTCAACATCATAATAGTTTGAGAGTCATTTGGTAAATCCCAAAGACTACATATTTTCTAATATACATTCTTTTGAAAATCCATCAGTAAACTACTGTTATCCTGGTGTTATTCAATAAAATATGATCTAAACATTATTAATAATATCCTTCTCTATTTCTGAGATGAGGTGACAATTGCCATGCATAGCCATGTGATTTGCAGTTTTCACAAACACATGCAGTACCGTTATACAAGCAGCTCTATATGTACTACAATGCATTAATAATTATGACTGATACATGCAGCTGAACCTAAGAACTTGGCAGCTTCCTACTTCAGAATCTGAATACATATTTTCTATGATTTTGATAACTAGCCGACTAGCAGATTCTTTTCATATAACTAATGCACACATTAAGATTATTCATGAGCAATGTCATTATGGTTAAAATCATAGAACAAGTTTATATGTTCTGTTGCCTTAGAATAGTAGTTATTTACAACCTAATTAAGGCATATAGACATTTGTTAATTGATCAATTTTGAAGCTTTTTAGTACATTTGGTTAATTAATTGATCAATTTTGAAGCTTTTTAGTACATTTGGTTAATAGTCATGTTTGAGGAATTTGCGTTTTTTCCAGGATGATATGAATTCACCTCAAATTTCTTTGTTGATGACTTTTATATTGTATTATATTTGCTGTAAGAATCTTTAGTGTTTGCATTGTATTTATAAGTAGGACACTTTGATCAATTTTTGACATGTTAATATGGCTGATAATCATAGTCAAATAGTATTCTAATACATAGCCAACATTTATAGCAACAAAGCCTACTTTGGAGTTATTTTCACACCAACCCTACCAGTTGTACACATGATCCTTTCATCAGCTAGTGAAATAATAATAGGATATTTTACTAAGAGCCAAGAGAAGAAAGGAAATGTGGTCACACAGGTTATATAACTCTCGTTAGTATTATCAGAATATCGTAGAATTGTATTAAATTATAAACAATTTTGCTTATCTATGAAAACTCCCTTGGATAGTTTTTTTTGTTCAAACTGTCAAGTAATGCAAAACCTAGTCGGGTGGTTTGTGATATTATGACTTTTAAATTCACTCTTCTAATAATTTGTGTCATATTATTATGCATTATAAGAGTGATGATCTTGAAAAGGTTATTGTTAGATGTGAGTAGCATTAAATGAGAGGCCTGGAGCTTGAAAATGTTATTTTGAAGGATTTTACTCTGTATACTGTGAAACCTTTTTTTTACATTCTTTTTTTAATTTTGTCATGAATGAGTAGAGATGATGTTCATCTATTAACAAGCATTGCTTCCTAAATGTAAAGAAAATGGCTTTAAGAATAAAATAATAAGCATACCAAATCTTTCGCATAATATACTCGATCTCTTAGGGACGATTGCACAATGTCAAATAAACTCAATAAGCGAACTACATTTGTTTAGGGGAGTTGAATTGCTGAATTTCTTTTCGCACTTTTAACCAAATTTCGAAAAATTCACACCTTCAATGATAACAGGTTCTGTGTTTACTACTGATAATAAAGCTAATGCTCTGACCATGTTACAATGTGGCCCCTTGAGTTGTAGTCACGTTTGTTAAGATTTAAAAGTGTACATCCAGTTAAAGTGGCACAAACTGAGTTTATAAACTTTTTACTCAAGTGAAAATACTTGCATAAAACCTTGATTAAACTATTCTAATATAATATGATTGTCTATGCATGCCTTCTATGACATTACAAATGCCCGCTAGCATTGTTAGAACAGTTGATTGCCTAGTATGGATGCCTTAACATATGATGATACATATCAGAAATTATGTCATCAAATTGTTTGTTATTATCTTATGTCAAGTTTGAGTTCAGTCAATTGCACGCGATAGTTACGTTTGCTTCAGTAAGTAGAATACTATGAGTGACATTTAAATACGCAGCATAATAACTCAGCTTGTGCCCCTTTCAAAAATATATTAATCTATGTACTAAATACATGTACCGCAATATTGAATTAATCATAGCATAGTCCAGCCAGAACACAACATACGTCACATGCAAGCATCGGACGTAATGGGATGGCTACACGACTGGTCATTGTTCTCACATTTTATTTCATCTGTTTTAATTTGTAAGATGCAAAGTTAGCAAATTAATGACATCCTAATTCTTTGAATCTGACACTGGAAAATAATTCAAAAAAAATTCAAAAGTCTAGGAAGTTTTGTTGTAATAAGAATGAGACACCAAAAAGAAGCCATCCCTTATTGCGGTCTTGTTCTTAAAATCTAAGCTTTCTATCTCTTCCATCTAATAAAGCACACCAAATCTCTTACATACCATAATAAGAAACTATAACATTCTCATTTGTCTTAGAGATAAGATGGTGACCCTCCTTGATTTCCTTAATTCATTGATTTACTTTACAAAATGGGATATTCTTCTTTAAAGTTCATTGAAGTTGTCATCGCTCTGTACGCTAATAACTACAAAAATATTTACACTAATAAGAGCCAGTTATAAGGCACAGTATTGCAACAAATTAGAAAACTTGAAAGTAATTATTTTACAACATGCAATAAAAAAATATATTATACCAGTACAGTACGTCTTCTTTGTTTATAAATTTTACTTTAGTCACAAAAAAGGCAATTATTCTGTGGGGTTTGCTATTGCTTATAGTAAAATTTTGATTACTGTGGATATATCTTGAGTCTGTAGACAACAAACTGATATTATATTGTATCTAAGTAGTCTGTAAGGTATGCCATGACAGGACACATCAGTCAACTCATTTCACATTTGGGGGGTCAATGGATTCAGCTAACGTTGTTTGTAATTTCAATATACTTATTTATCGATGTGCTGATAAAAATATGCAGTTTGTTATTATGAAATGATCATAGAATAAGCTGGTGATGGCAGAGTGGCATGACATATCTTACAGTCTAGCATCTATGCAGTATTTCAAAAATTTGCTTGCTAGCGCTCTCTCTCTCTGTAATAGTTATAAAGAGGAAATAATTGCACTACTATATCTATGCATCATTTCAAAATACATACAAATCTCATGTTGGCTTTTTGACATTTGCAGATAGTGTGGAAAACTAAACAAATGTTTTTTTATTCACAAATCCTTGTCACACCTTGTTTGCCCTTCTGAGTTCAAAACTCACAACTTGTTCAACATTGGATTCCACAACATTCTTCATTTCTTTCACTAGACCATGAGATGTCTTCAAATCCTGGAAAAACATCAAATTTACAAAACTTAAAGTTTTCATTGTATGTTCAATGCTCCATAGAGGGGATGCCGATGAATTGGCTCTCAATACTCCTTGGAGGGGATACTGACGAATTGACTCTCAATAGTCTCTAGGGGGGATACAATGAAATACTCAATAGTCCCATGAGGCGGTACCAACAAAACAGCTCTCAAGACTACCCCTAAGATACTGAGGATACTGAGGAAACAACTCTAAATCCTAGGGAATACTAATCCAAAGGACTCAATACTCCCTAGAGGGGATACTGACAAATTGGCATTCAATATTACCTGGAGAGGATCCTGATGACTGAGTCATGAAATATGGGGTTTTGATGAAATGATTCTCATACTCCTATACATAGGGAAAGCACTATCAATATTACTTTAGAAGATATTCGTGAAATATCCTTAAATTTTTCATCACTCTGGTGAACTATAGTAATACCGTGGCGGTATAAGGGGAGACCCCTTATACCTCCAGACAGAGTTCTCAAGACATGAAAAGTTATATTAGTTTTGAGTAAAGCTGGACATACATGTACTCTGTTGAAAATGTTCTGAAAAATTACTACTGGGAGAGAGTATACTGATACTTACCTTTAGAAAACTTTTACTGAGGTTGTATAATCTTGTAACACACTGCCCATAACAGGCGTGGTCTTTAGTTACACCATGTTTCTTGAGATTGTCATCCACAATATATCTTAGTTGCTGTTATAAAACATATGATAAGATACATTATTAAAGGTTACATGGACAGAATGTCACAGGGTCCAATGTGTATCGAACTATCACCTAGGAAACGAGGCATACAGAAGGGACGTCACCAGTTTCTAGAAGAATGGCGTTGACAATTGCCATCATAGGCTTAGCAACACCTCTGTTTGGAAAGTCTGTTTGAAGCTTAGCTGTCCAACCCTCATGTTTGGAAAATTTAGTGTTTAAAGGTCAGTCTCTAAATTTTCCAAACATTTAGCTTTCCAGTACTTTCAAAAGCTTGGGAAGCTAGCAAAAGCTTATTTGGGCTACAATAAACTCAACCAAAATCTGATGAAAATCTTTTGTAAAAAATTTTATCAGCTTTCTGATTTTGACAGTGATCCATTTAAAGCATATATTAGTAAAAATGCAATCTCAGGAACAATAAATTTCAGAAAGGCTTACAAATCCATTGCACAAAGATGGAAACTGATATTCTGGCATGAACTCAATGTATCCTGAGAATGGTGAAGTTTATATTACATTACAAATTCAGAAAAATTCTACTCAATTACATCAACATCTGCAAATGTATAAATTATCATACACAATCTCAACTTCAAGACTAAACAGCTGGGTAATATAAAAACAAGTTTTAAATATCATTAATCTTACCCTCTTGTGTTTTTCTGATCTTGACTCTGATTTGATACCAGCCCTACCAGAACCTACTGATGCAGACCTCGGTCGGGATGACCCTTGACCTCGTAGAACTCCAGTCCTGCTTTCTTCTTTCTTAATGGCTGCTATTCTTGGTAGTGATACTCTTCTAGGACTACTCCTTACAGGTCTGCAGGATGAAAATAAGAAAATTGAATTCTTAATTTTTTTTCTTCAAATAAGTGACATAATGGGTTCTGTTACTAATTATTGAAGACATACGATTTGTTTTATTACCATATATAAGATTTTTTTTACAGTTTGCACAATAAAGTAAATACAGGTTGATAATTTGGTAATGGGAGTCAGAAAAATAGCATAATGCTAGTCGAGTCTGACACCGTAGACACTGGAATGTTACAATGTTACTAAAGCAAAGCAACTAGAGGGCAGTGTACAAGTAAAGAAAATATCAGATACAAATAACATAAATACAAATAAATAATTAAATAAATACAAAATGTACAATTAGTGGACATAGTCTTTAATGAGTGTGTTTTTTAGTGAATCACGAAATGAAGTTCTAGATGGTTGTGATCTAATACTAGGTGGTAGACTGTTCCAAAAGGCCGTACCTGTGAAACATATTGCAAACTTGCCTATGGATGTGATTACTTTAGGTAGAAGGAGATTTCCCCTACCCTTGAACCTAGTACTATATTCATGAACTGGTGGAGTGCAATAATCTGTAAAACGGTGAGGTAACCTGTTGGTTAATAAATCATACATGAAAGTACAAAGTTGGAGTTTATGTAATTTGAATATATCAAGAATTTGAAGTTCACTAAATAAATTGTTAGAATGTGCAGAGATACAACTAAAAGTAATAGCTCTGACTGCCATTTTTTGAGACTTGTGAATACATGTCAGATGTGATGAATATGTAGATCCCCATACTTCAATACCATAGGTGATGTGTGGTTGGATAAAAGATTTGTATATCAGAATAAGGATATCTTTAGGTACAAAATGTCTTAATTTGAACAAAATACCAACTTTTTTCCTAACAGTGGAGTTTACCATTTGAATATGCTTTGACCAATTGAGGTGTTTATCTAAAATAACACCAACAAAAGTTGTTGACTCCACTTCATCAATAACCCTACTACTAATGTGGAGAGAACCTTCAAGGGATATTTTTCTCCTAGTATTTCTAAATAGAATGTAGTTTGTTTTGAGATGATTAATGGTAAGTTTATTTACATTGCACCACTTTAATACGTTATTTAAGTGGGCATCAACATTAGATAAATTTATATTGTAATGATTGTCAGGAAAAGTGTGAAATAAATTAGAATCATCTGCAAATAATCTGAACTGGAAAAAAATGGATGAGGAAGCAATGTCGTTGATAAATAACAAAAATAAAGTGGGACCTAAGACAGAACCTTGTGGCACTCCACATTGAATAATACGGTTAGATGATGTGTTACTACTAGCATGGATATATTGGTATCTATCATATAAATAATCAGTGAACCATTTCAAAGGCAATCCCCTAATGCCATAATGGGCCATTTTCGAAAGAAGAATTTCATGATTAATAGTATCAAAAGCCTTGGAAAAGTCGAGAAAAATGCCAAGAGTGACTCTGCCTTCATCCATCTGCTTGATAAGATAATTGACAAGGTTAATAAGGGACAATTTTGTGCTATATTTTTTGCGAAACCCATATTGATGCTCGTAAAGAATATTATTTTTTTCTATATAATGCATTAGACGATTATTTACAATGGTTTCTAATACTTTGCTTAAAAGAGGTAAAACTGATATTGGCCTGTAATTGCCAGGGTCATCAGTGGCTCCCTTTTTAAAGATGGGTGTAACTTTTGCTATTTTAAGTGTTGTGGGGAAGATTCCTGAAGAAATAGATAGGTTGAAAATATAAGCTAAAGGTTTAGATATTATTGCTGCTCCATTAATAAGAAGTTTAACTGGTACATCATCATGACCACACGCCTTTTTAATGTTCAATGAATTTATGAGATTATAGACCTCAGCTTGTGTAGTGGGATTCATAAAAAATGAATTAGTTAAAGGAGTAGATAAATAGTCTTTAAAATTATGATTGGTTGAATTAATATTACTAGCCAAATTAGGACCTATTTTAACAAAGTAGTCATTCAAAGCTTCAACAATATCACTGATCTCAGAGATGTGGGTATTAGAATCATTTGATACAATATGCAGACTATCAGGCAAAGTTTTCCTAGCTATTCTTCCTTGACCTCCAAGTACTTCTTTAATAGTTTTCCAAGTCATATTTGAATTGCCTTTGTTGTCCATAAAAACAGTACTATAATGCAACTTTTTGGCATTCCTAATTACAGACAATAGCATATTTCTGAATTTTTTGTACACATCAACAGCTGCACCATCAAAGTTTGAATTTAAAACCTTAGAATAAAGTTTATGTTTAGTTTTGATAGATTTCCTAATGGCTCTAGTGATCCATGGTTTCCTAGCCTTTTTGTTGCTAATTATTTTTGTGGTAATTGGTGCATGCTTGTTACAAATCCTACTAAAAATTAAATGAAATCTGTTATAAGCAGCGTTAACATCAGTACAATCATAGACACCTTCCCAGGATACATTTGCAAGTTCATCACAAAAGTGAGAAGGGTCATAATGATCATAATTTCGAAATGAAATTTTTTGTCTATGAGATATTCTAATAGGGTGGTTTTCTACTAAAGCAAAAATAGGGAAGTGATCTGATATATCAGTGGTTAATGTTCCAGAATAGATTTGATACTGATTTATATTAGTATAAATATGATCAATAATTGTTGCAGATGAGTCTGTCACTCTGGTTGGTGTGGAAATTAACTGATGGAAACAAAGGCACTCCATGGATGTGAGAAAGGATTCAATACTTACTGAACTAGTTCTATTATTTGCATCAACATTAAAATCACCCATTAAGATAAAGTGGTTTTTTTCTAACTTAAATCTCCTCAGTACATTTAACAACTCCTCTTGAAATTCTACAATGTCAGTATTTGGTTTCCTATAAATAATACCAACTATAGCATTTCTATTACCAGTATGTACCTCCAACCATAGAGATTCTGAATGAATGACATTTACTTCAAGTAATTTATAATTAAGAGATGAATGTATATAAGCCCCTACCCCACCACCCCGACCTGCGTTACGACAGTTTACTTCAAATGTATATCCTTTCAAATTACAAGTACTTAAATTGGATGTACCCCAAACCTCGGAAATACCAATAACAGAAAACTTAGACTGAATTATATCTTCATATAACAATTTTAAACCTTCAAAATTTCTATTTAAAGACCTAATGTTAACATGTGAAACACAAAATGACCTGTTCGTTATTACATTATAATGGTCATCAAAACTGGTCGGTGGCAATGAAGAATAGCCTACATCAAATAAATCATTGAAATCATTGTTATTATTATCTGTAGTTTATGATAACTGTTACTAAATATGGATTATTCCAACAAGAATGTTTTGTCCAGTAAGTAGGGTTCTGCAAGTTTATGTTCAGTACCTCACCCAGTCTGTGGTACAAGTCTTTGTGTAAGAGGTGATTGAACTTCATATTTTATGTAAAACTAAGTACGTGTATAGTGTTCATGAACAGCTGTAGATGGTAAAATGCGTTGTGTTCAACATCTGGAAGTGTTGTTGCAATAGGGAGATACTGGTAGCAGATGGCAGTAAGCAATGTATGGTTCGAACGTTCACAGTTTAGTGTCACATAATTCTGGATAAATCTGTTTCTCTTGATATAATCAATGGTCTTGACTGAGTATCCTTTTTCACGTATATCTTACCATTATTGGTCCACATGAACTGATATCGTGCTTGTTTTCTTTGTGTATTCACCTTATACAGTAGTTGACGTGTAGCTGGTAGTAGATTCTCGTTAATATATATCTTTGCTGTGCTATCCAGACCAAAATCATTGGCATTGGTATTCTTTAATTTCTTTCTGTTGTCATAGACTTCATTTCTTGACTTTCTTGTAGTAAACCTCACAATAATGGGTCTAGGCCGTGTCTGTGTTGTAGCTGCAGCTGCGTTACCACGTTTGTTTTGAACTCCGATGCGATGTGCAATGTCGATGTCATTTTCGTCTATTGCTGGGTTTGTTTTCTTGAAAATTGATATCACGGTACCGATAACATCTTCACCATCTTTCTCTGGTACACAGCTCACCTCAAGGTTTGTTCTGCGGTTGTACTGATTAAGGCTGGCCAGGTCGTCTTCGACTATTTTCAGTTGTTGGCTCAGTTGCGTATTTTCGTGTTGTAGCTTTATGTTGGCCCGTTCTATGGTTTCCACACGAGTTGACATTTCTTCGTATTTTGCATTGAAGAAGTCCATGGAGTTATTCAGCTCAGTTTGCGTTAGTTTAACTTCTTGTATGTCGGTAGCAATATTTGTAAGCTGCATAATGATAGGTTGTAGTAATCTTTGGAAATGGTCTGTAGTAGGGATGTCATCACCTAGTCTCGGCGCGGCCATCTTGCCCTCTGCAGAGTCACTTCGTGTCACTGGTTTCCCAAATCTTTTTGAGTTACATTTACCACATAGCATCAAGTCACCTTGACGTAGCTTCACTGACCCTTTCCTGTTGTCACAGTCACCACATTTCATATTTTGTCAGTTATAAAGCGTTCAAAACGCCAAATAACATTTGAAAAATCAGAGCGGTTGCAAACCACATGTTGCTCCGCAAACAGCGCCCTCACATAAGTGACAAAGTCACATGTTGTGACAAAGTCCTTGTGTAATGGATATTTTCCAGCTTCGTAAAGAAAAATATTGGATATGTATAGATTGATGTATATCTTGTTGACATAGCATGAGTAGAAATTAAATGTCAAATTTCCTATTTGATTGTATAGAGTTCTTAAGGAAGGGTCATCAGAAGAGCTCATATTTCAAAAATTAACATTTTCACTCGTAAGTTACAAGTCATACTGAAGTGAAGCACTTTCTCTGTGTTACACTCATTTATAGCATTCATATCGAGTGTAAAAGTATACTCTTTCAATTAGTTTATTTACAAGCCTAGCATGTGGCCTTTCTTATGCGACCAATCAGCAAATGAAACAGTATACTTTTACACTTGATATGGATGCTATAAACAATTGTGGTACTTACAGAAAATGATTTACTTTGGTGTCATGGGTTGTAAGGTCCAATTTGAGCAAAAATATAAACTCTTCCCCTTCACTCAAATGTACTCTCTTGACCATATGGGGATTCCAATTTTCCTGAATTCATGTCTATTTGACATTTAAAAAGTCCTCCTACCTTTTCAATGAAATACTACCATCACTTGGTGTGGTTTTTCTCTTTCTTTTCTGTGACCCAGGTGTTTGTGAACTGGATAGCCTTGTTGGTCTACCTCTTTGTTTTGCATCTGTGGTGGTTTCTTCTTCATGAGGTGATGAAGGCATTGCTGGACTTGGAGCTAGCATCGCCATGGTTGCTGGCGATGAAGCTTGCTCCAATGTACATGTGGAGGAAGTCTCGTGGGTTATGTAACGAGACTGGAGATTATTCAGACGTTCATTCAGTTGTTCAGCATTTCGTGATTCTACACAAAAACTGAAAGACAGAAAAAACTGTATTTCCAGAGATATCTGTATAACAGTGACTGTTCTGATAAAAAGTGACATGTAGAATTTGATCAAGTTAACCTTGAAAACATCTTTTTGATATTCTGAGGAGAAAATTCATTCCCATTGACATGGGCTTAGACATTTTAAATGCTCCTGTGTATCACAATTTGCAAGAGAGACACACGTATTACAAAGACAGTGAATTTTACAACAATGATGGTTCCATTTCAAAATATTTTTGACATACAATTCCTTTGCAATTTTATTGTTGGAACTATCTCATGTACACTTCACACACTACACAGTTGAATACTAGAATTGTACACAAAACTATGCATGTTTTTCAAGTTTTAGCACAAGTAAGTAAGTGCCCCCAGAAGTTTTTGTGCAAACTATTCCTGTTTTCTCAAGCCCATTTGTAGTTTTTTGTGTACGAACAAATATCCTGGTACAAAAAGGACTACTTTTGGTATTGTTAAGATACAGCCTTTTATCATTTTTCAGAGAAGTTTATAGTAAACTACTTACTTGAGTCCATGATAGTTCATACGCAGAGTTTCTTTGAAGTCAGCTTTTGAGAGTCTCTCTATATTTGGAACTGCCATTGGTAGCTTAGTTGTTGAACTCTCTCTGTTATTACTGTCTGACACACCCACAGGTGAAAGGTCATCAGCTGCAGGCTCGCCAGACGTCTTGAAATATTTGAGGAACTCCCTCACGTCAAGTCTAACAGCTGAAAAAGTATGTGATATAAACAAATAAATGGAAATCTCGTGAACGATACTATTTTCAGATCTTGACTTTTTTGACATTTTAGTGTTGTCAACTGATAGTTCTGTAACGTCAGTGAGGATACCACTGGTATATAGCTTATGATTTTTTTAAAACATTTTTTTTAAACTATAACTCCTGGCAATAACCCATAAATGCCCATTGCCCCATTAAACTTCATCTCCCTGGGAAGTATACAAAATATTGCAGCCTCTTTTATTAATATGCATACTTAAAAGTCACAGACAGGCATGTACAGATTTGAGAACTTCAAACACATAACACTTGGTAAAAACCCAGCCAAGTAAATATACGTGAGATCTTCAAACTTACAACACAAAGTAAATCACAGACATGGAAACACAGATTTGCGGTCTTTAGACTTACAACACTCAGTAAACACACAGACAGGCTGTACAAAGATTTTAATAAACACAGAGACAGGCATACAGACATTTTAATAAACACAGACAGGCTGTACAGAGATTTTACTAAACACAGAGACAGGCATACAGAGATGTGAGGGCTTCAAACTTACAGTCATCTGGATCAGGAGCTCTGATCACTTCACCACGAAACATCATATCCTCAGTCTTAATTCGTTGCAGTTTCTTTGACATAGATTCCTTGTTTAGGAGAGCTTGTCTCTCGGGCCATTCTGAAGGGCTCAAATCTAACTCTGGGAAGGAAAACATGATATAGACTGAGATGGTGTAGTTATCACATATTTTTATGTATATGTTACGCATCTATTTGTATGTTGTAGTTATTAAAGATTTTTGCAAAGATCTACATTACTATCTATTTTGTAGTGTTAAAGACTTTCACATATATATGTTACTATCTATGGCTGAGATTCTGTGTACAAAATCATCATGAAACTATACATTTTCAACCCAAATATTTAAGGGAGACTGAGCTACTTTCAGTACCTGGTAGGCTTCTAGTACTATCAAACTAAGTTCAGCATTTGGGTTGGAAATGTCTGGTTTCATGACAATATTATTATCTATCATCATAAATTATCAATGATTTATGTATCCATGTTAAGACATTTGCATATCGTTAGCAGCCATATACATCTATGTATATGTACTTCAGATAAAAATTGACTTGCAATCCCATCACTTTACATTCAAATGTTAAAAGGTATTAGTATGTTTTTATTCTTACCTGTAGGTAGATTGTCAGTAAGTTCTTCAGACCATGTCACTCTACACGTCCTGTCTGTTGTAAAATGCTTCAAATATTCCTTTCTAGCTGAATCAAGTACATTTATCAACTCAGAGTGGGTGATACTTGTTATCAGGTTTTCATTTTGTCTGTCATCTGTGTTCAAAATATTGCAAGAAATGTAAGGTTTAGGTACAAAGTTGTGGATACTGCAGAAAAGTAACGAAGGACCAAAACCACATGGACAAGGACATGACAGACAGACTGACAGACACACACACACACACACACACACACACACACACACACACACACACACACACACACACACACACACACACACACACACACACTATTTGAAGGTAATAAGCATTTCTGAGGGTCATAAATATTTCCTGCAATGGCATCCCTCTTCAAAAATGAGCATTTCTTACCAATCCACTTCTTGATGGCACTAGCCTGAGCTTCTTGTAAATCATTTTCCATTTTCCATAGATCTCCTATGTCAAACAATGGCAGCTCTTGAAGAACCTCCCTTGCTGTCACCTTTGACTCTGAAAAGTTTAGTGTGTTTAAAACAGTGGTTAATACTGCGTTTTCCTGATACTACAGTATGTTGCAAAATGTGTACATGTGTGTACCTCAGTCAAACAGTTTGTGAGTTTTTCTACAATACCTTATGATGTATGGATACAGTATATACCTCAGTCTGTGGTCTCTAGTGTTTTCCCACAATACCTTTTGATGTATGGATAGAGTATGTGCCTCAGGCTATGGTCTCTAGTGTGTTTTCCCACCATACCTTGTGATTATACATACAGTACATACCTTGTTCTGTTGTCTCTGTATTTTCCCACAATGCTAGTTTATGTCCTACACTACCATTGAGTTCTTCTACTGAATGCAACATATAAGCTGTACATTCAAAACTACTGTTACCAATTATCAGAAACTGAAAATTACGAAGTCTTCCTTTGATGTTGACATCAGGAGCTGAAATAAGGAAAACGATAAAATCATGTCAGTGTTTATATTGGGTCTTTCATCCCTAACCAGGAAGTATACAGTGCAACTGGTCAGTTTGAATGCTAATTATTCTCATCAATGGTTTTCAGCATCCCTTTGGTTGTCTTAATCTCAAGCACACTTATGGATAATGTATGTAGTGCATGTAGCAGAAGGTATGGTGTTGACCAAGAACTGACATGATTGAAATTTCTTTGACATGCCTCTGGAGCAAAATTCAATTTCTGGTGAATTGCTTGTATTTTGGCCATCATCTGTGAGTACGAAATGAAAGACCATTTACATGAACTGAACTAAATCATATACATGAGATAGGTATTATAACAGTATTTCATTTTGTAGTTTCTCATAAAGTAAATGATCAAGACATTTCCACTAACCAAGACAAACTCTTTAGAACAATAAACTCTGTAATGGTGTGTCTCTGTTAAGAATCATAGAAGACATACCATGAAAGACATCACAGATGTACAGTTTGCAAAAAACATTTCATATTATCTCACTCAGGACTCTACCTCTAGTATCTGGGAAATGTGCTGTGTCAAACTACACACTCCCAGAAAAGTATAACTTACAAGTGAGCATCTAAATTATTCGTATACATCATATGTATTACATGTATATCAATGCAAGTAACACTATTTTGTGCTTTTCTCTTTTATTTTTACACATTTTTAGACAGGTTTATTGGATTCATTTTAGCTTTTTGTTCAATTTCTGTATTCTTATTCTTTACTTCATACTTTTTTGTATTTTAGCCCTTGAAAAAGACTGTCTGTGCAGTCGAAATGTCGGGATTCAAATGAAGCAGAAGTTTTAACCAGACTTGGACTTGTCCTTTTATTCAAACTCAATTAACGCTACCAGGACTTTAGATGTGACATGATTACCTGTTGTATCATTAGGGTTTTTCAGGACAGACTCCTTCCATTTTGATGTTGTATACTGTTGTCGTGTTCCATGGATGGCCTCATCATCACAAACCTTACACTCTAACTGAGTCAGGACACCTATTTCATTTTGTGCATCACATAACCATTCAAGGAATATTTTGGATCGGTCAAAGTTGGCACCTTGAGTTGGAGTCAACTTGCTGTATATGCTTTTATTAAAGGAAATAGCAATAGCAATTCCACCACAGTTATCAAACAAGTCTGTTTGATCATCCATTTATTTGATCACTGCTAATCTTCCAGTTGGTTTTATCTATTTTACTGTTGTGTTCACTGTTCACATGAAACCAAACATAATTTCTTTTGGTAAGGTAATCAGCAGGACACATACTGACAATGTGCTATTAACTGAATAGTTTATCCATCTGTCAGTCAGTCACTCTATCTATTTCTGTCTATCTACCTGTATGTGTATATATACAGCTTTGTCAGTCTATCTGCCAGTAAGTCAGTCAGTCAGTCAGTCTGTCTGTCTGTCTGTCTGTCTGTCTGTCTGCATGCATGCATGTATGTATGTATGCATGTATGTCTACATTTGCATATCTATCTACCTCTATAAAGGATACAGTTTATATTTTATAGGTGACAGAAAGTAGGCAGGAATTTCTTCTAACTTGACAACTTTTACAACATCTAAGTTTTTGGCACATATCATGGCAAGCTGTAAAATACAACATAAAAATATATAACTATTACAACCAGTATTTGGACTGTCAACCTTTTATTGAAATGATAGGTATACACAACACTAGGTCTGAAATTAAAACTGTCAGCTCGTATCTTGATTTGCTCTTTAAGTGACTTTCACTTACTTTTTTTGTAACTATGGTTTAGGCCTAAAATAATTGTATGGTTCCGATTACGCATAATTTTAGAATAGGTCAGGTAGGTAGATTTTTTTTTCATGTGTGAGTGTCTAGTTCAGGTAGTTATGTTTGTTTTCTATATGGTCTGTGTTATTGGTTTCTTCCCATAAAATGTACAGCCATTACAGATTGGAAGAAAAGTTTGATATTGTCTTTTTAAGTTGATGTCAGTTTTTTTGTTTGGTTGTGGTTACCCAACCCAACCTAGTTTTTCACTGTTGACCCTAAACCTTTTTTTTCATTTATTCGAGAAAACAATATAAAATATTGAAAACAAGAAATAGTGGATGCGGAAACTGACATCAACTTAAAAAGACAATATAAAACTGTTCTTTCAATCTGTAATGGCTGTACATCTGATAAGAAACCAATAACACAGAGACCATATGGAAAACAACAGAAAACATAATTACATGAACTACATTTTGTAGACACAGGAAAAAAATGTAAAAAAATAAATAAAATAAAATCTATCTAAATTTTTTTTTTTTTTTTTTTTTTTTTTTTTTTTTTTTTTTTTTTGGGGGGGGGGGGGGGGGGGGCTTAGTACCTGCTACTTCTAAAGTAAGCTACATCACTGCTGTTATAATTATCTCTCCTGCCAGAACAAAAGACAAACACATTATAACCATACCTCATCTTGTTGAGTCTTTTCTTGGGTTTGTTGATGAAAATCTACACTGAATTTAGCCTGGGATTTTTGATGGGAAAGTGACTTGTCCTCTTCCCATTTTGTGAGATGAAATCCTGGCAGTGACACTGAACTAACACCCTAAGATAAGAAATATTACATAAACAATGAATGTACAATATAGAAATCATCAATGATTCCTCCAAGATAAGCCATAGTCTGGTTATCAGGGGAAAAAACAAAAGACTCTACAGTTTGGCCACTAGGGGTGCTATTGAGTTTTTTATCAGACATGAACTGCTTGCCTGCTCCTTCCATCCTTTCTTACCTATGTATCTGAAGTTTCTTTTGAAGATGTGCCGCTAGGTGAGTAGCCAGAGAATAGCATATTCAAAAAATGTCACAGAAGTTTCACTCAAATAGTAACATCAAGATATCATTTTATAAACAGTTCCTCTTTTATAAAACTTGCCCTCAACAGAGACATATATGATGATTAGTGGGTGTGTGTGCATGTGTGTGTGTGTGTGTGTGTGTGTGTGTGTGTGTGTGTGTGTGTGTGTGTGTGTTTGAGTGATTAACTTAAGTAAGTTCCTAGAACAACAGATCTGTGAGTCAAGACTTACCCTTGACTCAGTCAGTTTAATCCACCCCTTCCATACTACGTTCTGATTGGAACACAGAGGGACATCTTCTCCAAGAATCCCGGAATCCAAGGACATGACACTGGCACTAAGATAACTAATCCATTTCTTCCATCCACTCATTTCACTACTAGTACTACCCATCAGACTCCTGTCACTCAGGATAGTAAAATTACCATTATACCACTCTTGTAATCTTTGTAGAACTCCAAATAAATGAAGATGTCCTTGAACTTGGAAATCCTCCTCTCCTGATGTCAGCCACAATATATCTAGCAGGAATGATCCTACATTTAGAAAAATATTATTGTCAGTATGCTCTCTATTGACAGACAACTTTAGAATTAGAATTAGGGATGCTTTTGAGTGAACACTTGGTAAGGGATAGGAAACAGCAAACATTGGCGTGTGACAAGAAATTGTGCATTAGTGGTATGTCAAATCAGCTTGGGCCAAATAAAAAATGTTTTGTTTCCGGTACCCAAACCGACCCTAATTTAAGTCACCACATACCAACTCCAAACATTTTTTATATCATATTACATGAATATCCTGCCATTAGGTTAAAGAATTTTCTCACATAAACAAATAAATAAATAAATAAATAAAATACACACACGCACGCATGCACGCACACACACACACATGCACGCACACACAACCACATACGTACGCGTGCACACACACACACACACACACACAAACACACATACACACACAAATATTATCCCAACCAACCTACCCTATTTTCATAAGTCGTGTTTTTGGAAACAACCTTTTTTTTTATTTTTGCTTTAGAAACTGGTTCATCCCACAAATTGGCTTAAATGACACACTGCTTATGTGAATGAATACTACATAACAGAACATACCTACAAATATTTTTGTCAATAAAAATGTAGGCTATTTATGAAAAGTGTGATATCAGAGTTCTCAGAAAATGATAGCTTAGAAATTGTGAATATAAAGAGTGATGAGAAAAGCCTACAATGACAATTTCTTAGTACATCCAAAATTTATGACAAGAGTCGACTCGTTCTGTTCGTTTTTGTCCACATGATACTACAAATATACCTGGATACAAGTTTACAGTAAGGAGAACACCATAAAGCACAAAAATCCAAATAACAGAAAAAATTAACAATCTTCTGTTCAGGTTTGGACTGTGTGTGGCTCTTCAACTTACCTGGTACTGGCAGTTTATCAGCTATATGGTGTAACTGGTCAGCTACAAATGTATCACTATAATTGTATTGCCTACAAAATACAAAACAACCAAAAATTTCATTTACATGAAACATTTCAGTAAACTTGCTGGGTTTGAAGTTAATAAGACCTAAAAAAATTGTTTGGTTCCAGTTACCCAACCCCGAGTTTTTTCACTGCCGACCCCATACTTTTTTTATGCATTCAAGAAAAAAAAATTAAAATTGTGAACTCCTACAAGAAATAATGGATGCCAAAATGGGCATTAACTTAAAAAGTTAATATAAAACTGTTTTTCCAATCTGTAATGGCTGTACATTTGGTGAGAAGAAACCAATAACAAAGAGAGACCATATGGAAAACAATGGAAAATATAACTACCTGAACTAGACACTCACATATGAAAAAAATACATATATATAAAAATGAAATAAAAAATCTACCTACCCAACCTATTCTAAAATTGAGCATAATTGGAACTATGCAAATTGTTTTTGTTAGCCCTAAGTAATAAATGACGATGTACTCACACATTATTTTCATCATCTTGTTTCTGTAAACACTGAAAACATTTTGGCATTTTGATTTCAAGTCCATGATTGCCATCATCCTGCACTGATAAAATTAATTCTTCCCATTCTGGTTCAGCTGGGTTGTCATCATTTTTATGTCTTGATTGAACCACGTTGACATAGTGATTTCTAGGCCTGTCAAGCAAACTCTCTGAAATTAAACAAAACATTGTTGATAAAGGGAAAAAAAGCAAGATACAACCTTGTGTGAAGCCCTGAAATGGGTCTAATAGGAATGCAACCTAACTCTTCTTCCTTTATCACAATCATAATTTATATTTTATATTTTCTTCATATCTTTTTTTTTAATTTTGGACCGATCCATTCCTTTAAAGGTTACAAACATTGAGATAACTATTACCTTTTGGTTTAGCTGCAAAACTTTGCTTGCCTCTTTCTGTCACTTCACTACCAGACCCAGAATTTTTAGTTGGCTGGGTAATTAAATGTGATACTTTATCTGCCAATCTGTCTGTACGTAAAAAAGAAAGACGAGACACCACGATTATTACTATGATGTAAGTACATCTGTATGTCATAAAAAGTAACCTCAGACCACTAAGTGGTCTGAGAAGTAACACATTATGGGAAGTGATAAAATAAGCCTTCAGAGTCAGAACACTAATATAATGTTGTTATAAGTTATAACATCAGTGTCTCTCACAGAAAATACTCAAATATCTTTAAATCTTGTAATTCATCTCAGACAACTAAAATAATTCTTTTTTAGTTGTCATAGTATGAGAATTGATGCAGTAACAGTAGGAACCCTCGCTTGCTTGAAAACGGTGTACGGAACTCTCGATTCTGACTTTACCGCTAGAAGGAGGGGGACTTTGTTAGAATCGAGTCCTGACTTATTCCGTCTACAGGTAGGACGATATATGTACTATTAGTATTATGGGTTACACCACCAATGCTGACGCTGTACAAACATGTAATGTTGGAATGGACTGACTGTTCGCCATTGAAAGAGTTATATTGCAATAGTCGTTACATATTAAAAGCGTTGGTGTTTGCTTGATTTTATGATATGTCTTCCATTTATGCCTGATTATTTGTTAGTCTTGATTTATATTTGTTCCATAATGTAAATCAAAGAAATCCGTGTTGTTATTTTGGGATGGACCGGTTACCGTAACTTTGTGAAGATCGATCCATTTTATTTAAAGCTAAAATATAGTTTAAAATGACTCATTATCGAATGAACTACTATCGTATACATACCAGATATTTTGTCTGTAACAAGTACCAGTATAAATCGATCCATTCTTAGCCTTTAATTCATATCTGTTGACGTCCCGAGGTTTACGTGCAATAATTACAAACACACAAAACTCCCGCGATTTCACTGACCTTTAAACAAGGTGACTGCGCATGTTCAGTAAGGTTCCTTGCCGCATTGCAGGATGGGTAAAGCAAACTTTACGGCTATTTGTAATTTCTATTTGAATTATTTTTGAGTGCAAACCCCGGGAAAATAAAAAAAAAGAAGCTAAAAACAAATTTTTTTAAAGCTACAGTTACTCCAGCAAACCAACTACCACATGTACCATGACTATAAGCTTACATATTAGACCTAAGCACAGTCTAGTCACTGGTGAGCTAAATATTTTATTCAAGGATGATCACCTTACGAACATTTAAAAATACCGTCACCAGTGTTTATATTTAAAAACGAATATTAGTAAATACCCAATGTCTGTCTGTCTGTATGTTTGTCTGTCTGTTATATGTATGTACTTGATGCGGCTCTGGGAAATTTGTCCAGCACTGCGACACGTTTCCGTTCCATCTACACCACGGGAGTACACGGTGAGATAATAGTCCTTTACTATACTGAGCGCACATTTCCAGAGCTCGGGATGTGAAAGTGTGTTCGTTTGGGTGTGTATGCACGAACACACAACTAGCAATCGTGTTGCCCTTACTCTGGGAAGTCTATATAAGTTTAATTTTAAATTTTAAATTTTAAAATATAACACAGCCTAACGGACAGAGAATGCCATGAAGCGAGAGGAACGCAATTATCATTTACATTTGAAACAGCCTTTGACATGATGATCAAATTATGTATAACTGCTTCGTTTATAATGACAAATGAACCAATATTCATTTCACATGTGGTTATGCTGGTTTTCATTTACCCCGATTTGCAAGGCTACCGAGATGAAAAACTGCAGTGTAAGCTTATAGTTGGTATTAGGAAGACAAATACTGTGTCAGTCTATGTAATTTCATCACGACTTGGAAGAAAGTACTGCCTGCAACTCTCTCTGCTCTGCGAGACGGTTCTCTATTATGTCTTTGATAGCGGGAAGAGTTTCACTTCTTTCCAGTCTCTTTTTTAAAGTCGTATTATAATTCATTTGAATTAAACACGGGGCTTTTTCTCACCAGCTTGGAAATTGTGTCCATTTTTTTCAAAGAGACTTGTAACCTATTTCTCTAATATTGTTATCGATTTCCTTAAATGTACACATTCTCGGAATCCAACACAAATTATTTGTTTCCATGGGCATGATTTTTAACCTGTTCATAGGTAGCGCGTAGTAAGGTAGGAATTTCATGTTGAACGAGTGTACTCCGGCGAATAACGTGACAGAAACAGTGTGTGTACATTTGATATGGGTGTCACTCGGTGTAAACTTGTTCATGGAGGGAGCCAATAATCTGACCAACATATAAATTAAAGTTTGTAAAAACCATTGTCTGTGTCGATGAAATATATATTAATTAATTTCATCGGTGCCGGCTCTTCAACAGGAGACAAAAGCTTATTCGCTGCTAAAAGGAAAAAAGTGACTGGAATTCTTGAAATTCATCAATTTTACAGAGACACACCAAGGCTTTATATCACTTCTATTACTACTTATAATTTAATGGTATTTTCTCAAGATTGCGATCTGTATAGATGCGATTCTTTCGGGCAATTCACTGGCCTTACATATTGTCCTCGTTAATGGGTGAACGGATTCAGAATATTCCTGTGAAACTTAATCTCTCTAATTGCTGTATTTTTTTTCAACATAATTCTAATGCCCCCTATTATCAAGGAAGTCAACTTTTTAGAAATTGTAATTTTTCTACTTTGTGTAATGAAATATAAACGTTTATTATTAAAAATTGCCAGTACATGAGTGGGCAATCGGAACTTCCGGAAATTTGGTAAAATGTGACCTGACATTATTTTTTTTTGATAAATTGTTTCATGATCTTTCATGAGAGCAATATGATTTTCATTATATTATGTTCCGCGCTCTATATCCGATACCGAGCGAGTAATAGAGGATCGGGAGTCAGTACGCCAGTAGACATGTTTCGATTACTTCTCACCATCATCACTCTTTGGTACTTCTTGTTTGAAGTATATGCAGCTGAAAAGATGAACGATGTACTTGCAGTGGATCGACGTACGAGTAAAGTCGTAGAGGTACTACCAAACCAGAGTGACTATAGACTTTCATTTAGGCAGCTGGATGTTTTCATGTCTCAAACAACGGTTTTATTTGTCACATTATATAAAACAAAATACAGACACTGATAGGGTGCAAACTCTATAGTCTTTCTGGTTTGGTTGTAAACGATTAGTTAAGATACTTTACGATTCGTTCGTTTAAATCCATCTTTTACAGTGTACCTGGTCTGTACGATACGGCATTCATACCACGTTATCAGTGGTTTACAAGCCTGATGTAAAAGGATGAACAACACATGTACAACATATCTTTCAGTCTACAGTGTATCCAACTCGAATTGTTCTGATGAGCTTTGAACCAGATTTGAAACTATCAGTCTGAGTCAGGAATATCCTCCGATCGGGCGGGATAAACTTTTATTCTGATCGGGATAAGTTGTTGTACCCCGTTCGTGATCATAACCTTTGCATATTCTGTTGCGCATATATAACATGGCGCATATGGAAACATGTGCATGTATGTTTCCTACATTCAAATACAAAAACAGAAAAGGTCGCGGTCGGCCATGGGTCGTCCAGGGCATTTTTCATTGTACGCGGTTGAAGAATATTGCGTTTGAATAATGTTATCCGTTTATACCAATTTGGATAAACCAAAGGTAGATACATTTATATTTGTAATTAAAAAATGGTGTATCTGTATTGGGATAAATACTGAAATTATAACAGATTTTCATGTTTGCGTATAGGAAAATAAAAGAGACTTGGCATTTATGAAGAAACTTTCCCACGAAAAAAGGAAAACTACTGCACGTGACATGTATGGTAACTCCAAAGTTGAAACCTTTGCTACCGTAGGAAAGAGTTTACGTGCAATATTCCTTGACCGGATAAGAAAACGACAATCGTTACGTGGTATGTGAGATAATTTGTTTCATTTTTCTTTGATCATGAATGCGAATTGCTCAACAAATACAGGCCGATTACAGTCCATCTGTCTGTATGTCTGCTGCTTGCCTACCTACCTACCTACCAACCTGCAGCTGCCTGTCTGTCTTCTTACCTATCTACCTATCTACCTACCTACCTACCTACCTACCTATCTATCTATCTATCTATTTATCTATTTATCTATCTATCTATCTAGCTAGCTAGCTAGCTAGCTAGCTACCTACCTACCTACCTACCTATCTATCTATCTATATGTCTGCCTATCTATCTATCTATCTATCTATCTATCTATCTATCTATCTATCTATCTATCTATCTATCTATCTAGTACCTACCTACTAAGCGGGTGTGCCCCATTAACGTTAGTTTATTATTTCAAAAGCAAATATGACAAAGTTTGGAGCGATCGAGATCCTAAAAACTTAGATTTTTGAAGGAAATTTGGTCCCTGAGGTGTATACATAACTCATTATTACAGTTCATCACGTCACGTGTTATATAATGTAAATTATCACATTCTTATTTGTATCCTTTTAATAGCGTCGTCATCACCCTGTGCCGCCCAGGAATTTGAGTGCCGAAGTGGTCGACGATTATGTATACCTGGAAACTGGGAATGTGATGGACTTGAAGACTGTGTAGATGGCTTTGATGAAGAAAACTGTGAAAGTATGTATATACAGTTGTAAAAGTCTAAAAACTGTGAAAGTAGGTATATACAGTTGTAAAAGTCTAATACTTGAACATTACAGCGGTTACATAACAGATTCTCATTGAGTGAAGGGAAGACCAGCAACTACGTTATTGTGCTATCGTACGTTGCGACTCCGTACCAACACAAAGTGTACGTTGTCACACCATGTTTTACGAAAAACGAAAAACAAAAAACTTTCTCATAAATAACGTCCGATCAGCTGTATCCGGTATATCCTGACATGGTCATGAATTTGTTCTTACATTGGTTGTACTATGGTTTGTGATTGTAAACCCTACCTAACACGACAAATTTGGCTACAATTACCGTTATAATCGTGGAAATCTCAAATTAATCTCCTTATTTGATAGTATATTAAATGTTAGACACATCCGCTTGTAATTAAATGTATACTTGATCGACATGAATGAATGAATGAATGAATGAATGAATGAATGAATTAATGAATGAATGAATGAATGAATGGCCGAACGAACGAACGAACGAACGAATGAACGAACGTACGTACGTACGTACGTACGTACGTACGAATTAAATTACTGACTGACTGACTGACTGACGGAGTCTCTGGATATTGTCATATATAATATACGGCATGAAAAACTCGCCAATCTGGTGTACCTGAATTAATCTCTCTCTCTCTCTCTCTCTCTCTCTCTCTCTCTCTCTCTCTCTCTCTCTCTCTCTCTCTCTCTCTCTCTCTCTCTCTCTCTCTCTCTCTCTCTCTCTCTCTCTCTCTCTCTCTCTCTCTCTCTCTCTCATACACATACACATACACATACACATACACACACATACACATACACAAACATACACACACATACATACATACATACATACATACATGCATACATACATACATACATACACACACATACATACATACATACATACATACATACATACATACATACATACATACATACATACATACATACATACATACATACATACATACACACACACACACACACACACACACACACACATACACATACACATACACATACACATACACATACACATACACAATACTGTAGAGGGCACTGGTTGGAGTGAATGGACGAGGTGGGGAGAATGTAACGTGGATTGTGGTACCGGCGAACACTCTCGTTCAAGACATTGTCTGAACAGTGAAGCTGAAGGTTGCGAGGGCGAGGATGTCGAATACACTACGTGTCATCTAAAACCATGTTATGAAGAGGCAGGTTAGTATAATACTATAAGTGACTTAGGTTTAGATACATTATGTATATATGGGTTTACAACAAGTCGTTGCTGCTCACAACACCTATAGGTCATCAATTTGCAACGTCAAGTAAACCACAGAAGTCTGTTAGTGAATTCACCCTAAATTAGTTTGTTCCTGACCCTTCTGGAATCTTTCCTGAAATTCAGTTGTTCATGGCCTTGGTTTCCAAAAAAAATCATTCTATATCATTTCCTCATATTGTTGAAACAATGTTTCGTGGCCAATATAAAGTATGGCATTTATTATTATTTACTTATCTATTCAGAAAAATATGATAATCTTATATTTTTTCTAGCTTAGGGTGGGGACAAAGTAGCACAAAATTAAGACACAGATTATTACACTGGAGTAGTGCAGCAAATTTGAATTCAAAGCAAATATCAAATATATGTATTAGTTATGTTCGAAAACTATAACAGCTTTTGTGCATTACCGCGTTTAATTGTGCCAATTATTTGCTCGTCCCCAAGTATCCAGGTCGTGTAAGGGTTATTATTTATATAAAATAGTCTTACAGCATACAGGTTGGTAAATATGGTGAGATAGAGTGTGGACTTCACACGAAATATCTAAAAACTTCAGTGCCTTCCGTTTGTCCTCAGAAAACGGTTGTGGTACACGTGTAAACCCTGCACAGCCTCGAATAGTCGGTGGCGAGGATGCCCTACCTGGAGAGTGGCCGTGGCAAGCTCAATTGTATTTCATTCCGGATGAGGAATTACATTGCGGTGGTACACTCATAGGCCCAAGGCATATTCTCACAGCATCCCATTGTTTCAATGTTTTAACACGAGGGTAAGTTATATAAGGAAATTATCTTTAATTTATAAATGATGTATGACCTTTGAGTGCTGATTATTATCAAATATATTGGGATTGAGAGAGACCATACAATAAAACAAGAAAAGTCCAGGCAGGCTCATTTCTGCCTTTTGTACTTGTATTGATTACTGCTATCAGCCTGAAGGAAAGATCCGATCACACTTATTTCTGTCGGTAGTACGTACACTACTGCTATCACTTTACTTTTGATTTGGAGGTGATACAACACCCATAAAATATAGCACCTTGGTAACTTACTGAACTTTGAAATTTTGTAAAGAAGGCCTTTGACCAATTTTGGGGATTTCCTGCAAGGGTGAATGGGAAAACTTCTTGTGGTGACATCACAGATCCTCTAACCTCTTTGTCAAAATAGTGTCTAGACAGAGATATTGTGATAAATGTACACGTAATGTAATTGTAAGAGATTTTTCCGACAAACCCTTGCAGGAAATCCCCCAAATGGCCAAACACATGTCGAGTGTAGTAGGCTTTATCTTCTTTACAAGATTTCAAAATTGAATAAGTTGCTGTAACGAGGTGCTATATAATCATTTGAAAATCGTATTCGGTTGTTAGCAGTAATCTAGACAATTGTGTCAAAGGTAGAAATAAGCCTGGCTGGCTTTTCCCTATATTTTCAAAGGTGCACCGAACCTCTTTATTTTGTTATAGATTCGTTACCAAGAACTGGAAAGTTCGATTAGGTAAATACAGAAGAGACGGTAAATCAGGAAAACGTGACAAATCGTTGGAGTTGAACATTGCACGGATAATTCCGTATGCAAATTACAGTTACTTTATAAGTAGAGATAACGACATCGCCATAGTGGAACTGGAGAAAGATGTCATCCCAACTAATTCTATCAACTACGCATGTCTAAATACTAAAAAAGAAGCTGTGTTTGATGGACACTCCTATTGCTTCACCACAGGATGGGGTTTTTGGAAGTTACCAAGTAAGTATATTGCTAGGGAACTTACCAAGCGCAGTAGAGATATCAAATTCAATGACAGAACACAAGGTTTTTAGAAAGCAGCGATATGATTTGGCCCTCACTGTGAAAGTTGTTTCATAGTCTGGTCTGTATAGTGCGTTGTCACTGCAAAGTTAGGTTGAAAGAAGTGGAAATTATATATATATATTAGCCGAAACATGGTTTCCGCTGTCGTGAGTCTTTGTGCATCTTATTGGTATTTTGGTGTATTTATAGTATCCGAATTACTACAATATTTCAATAGTAGATATTGATATTTCAACTGTAATATTCACCATTTCTTTCGCAGTGAATTCTTAAGTACGGTACAGGTAAAAAAACTGTAATTTTGTTTGGATTCTGGACGTCCAAATGCCATTGTATCGTATCACATCACATCACATCTCATCACAGCGCATCACATCACATCACATCACATCACATCACATCCAGTCGTATATCATCGCATGACAGCCCATGATCACACGTACATCCCATCACATCACGTCCCATACCATGCCATCATCACATCACATCACATCACATCACATCACATCACATCACATCGAATCGAATCGAATCGAATCGAATCGAATCGCATTACATGTCATCGCATCGCGATCGCATCCCATAGCATCACATCACATCACATCACATCACATCACATCACATCACATCACACATCCCATCGCATCGCATGTCATCGAATCACATCTCATCGCATTACATCACATCACATCACATCACATCACATCACATCGCATCGCATCGCATCGCATCGCATCGCATGTCATCTCATCACATCTAATCGCATTACATCACATGATCACATCATTAATTGGGACTTGAAAAATGATAATAAAATTGTCCAACATATCGTACATCCGCTACATGATGTAAGTTGTCTTCTGCCAATACATATACAGATTCTGCAGATACTGCTCTTTATGAAGAAGATGAGCTAATAGAAATGTACACCCCTAAGGTATTGCAAGAAGCAATGGTACCATTAATACCTCATGACATTTGCAATGCCCCGAGTTCCTATGGTGGAGCATTGACATCCAACATGATGTGTGCTGGCTACCTCGGTGGAGGAATCGACTCATGTCAAGTAAGAAGTGTCAAATTACAATTGTATGGTATGCAAATATATCTTGTTACATTCCTGAGAATACCTTCTTATGAATAAAAACTTAACGTGCGTTCATTCACATGCTATAATACAATAATCATATTCTGAATTATGAAATATGCGTCGACGTTAAACAAACTTAAATGTATACATAGTACGCCATTGAGGGCATCCTTCCATCTCGACTGGTCGCAAGTAATACTTGACGGTGGGAGCTCTGACCTGCTCTATATGCTAAATAGTGATTTCACAAACGCGACCACTAGTTTTTGGGTTGTTGCTTTTAAAACTAGGCTGACTGTGTTTTAATTCTCTTTTATAGGCTAGAAGTACATATTCAAAGATACAGTGTCGATAGATTGTCTACTGAGCTGTCACGGTGTCATTCACAGGCACTTGAATCAATATGTATGAAAAAAATTGACTTCAATTGATTTTAAAAAATCCATACACATTGAGTGGTGACATTCGGTCAACTGAGCAATCTTTCATAGATCTTTACATATTGCGTGCATTTGATGAGCAAGACGTGACCCTTGTCTCATTTCCTTTACTTCAGGGTGATTCCGGTGGACCACTTGTATGTCTGCATCAGAATTCGGACGATGGACTTGGCCACTGGTACCTAGTTGGTGTGGTTAGTGGGGGAGAGGGATGCGCCGATGCAAATCATCCTGGTGTGTACACTAACGTTGACAACTACTTGGAATGGATTCGAAATGAAGGCGGGATGTTAGTAACACAGCAAATGGGTGTACATGCAGCAAATGTTGTTTAGAAAATGCATACAAAATATGACGTTTCGAATTCCTAACTTTTTGTAGCTAGCTTAATATGTAACTCGTGTGTTGTACTTTCTTTTTAAGACAATAATTACCATGATTGGCATGCAGAAAACATCCTGAGGTGTGAAATTTTGCGATCCTGTAATCTTTCTTACAATTTTGCTTCCGTTTGACACAAGATTGTGTTGTTAACGTTACGGTTGAAAGTACAATTGTTTGAGACGGTGTTTTACGATCGAACTGCACCATTAGAATATGAGTTTAGAACGGTGATGGCGCCCTATATGTCCAAGCAATGTACTTCTCTCAGTCGTATATAGATCACAGATGTGTGATTCCCCCCCCCCTTTTTTTTTTGATGCGTGCAAAAGGACAAGAAGATATATACGCATATATACGAATATATATGCTGTTTAAAAGATAAGTTGTGTAAAACAAACAAATAAACAAACGAAAGAAAGAAGGAAAGACAAATTTGATACTGAAACAAGCTTGGAAAATTGCCCGAGCATATACAGTAGGGGATGGAGCCTGGATGTTTCATCTCCCAGGGAAGTCTACGTCACTCTGCAGTACATATGTTTGTTGCAGGCTTCCACAGTGAATGACATATATATACAAAATGTATGCTAAATGATCTAACACCAACGTAATTGAACTGATACTGATAACACCCACTAATTTTCAACGAATGTGGTGGTGGGGTGGGGGGGGGGCAATATATAGATGTTGTAAAAACCTATAAAACTCACTGGCTACAGGTCAAACAGAAATAAACAAAAGAGTTCTAAACGTAATTTGTAATATTTCTTCAAATTCCTTTAATTTATAAATACCAATACCTGGTACCTGTGCAACAATAATAAAAAAAAACTGACTCGTATTTAATACATGCAGGGTATCAAAACCTGGTATATCACAGTAGTATCACAGTATATCATAGTAGTATGGTATGGGAATGCCACACATTTGATATTGAGATAAACCGTTTTCACATTTTGAGCGGGGTTTTTATTTTTTTTAAACTTTGTATTCCCAGAGGAAACCCCCAGGTACACGAGATTCAAAACAATAGTAGCGTGTATTGTTTTGGTTATGACAGACGCGGTAATTTGTACGTGGGTTAGTAGAAGGTTGATTTAGCGAGCATCCCCCTGCGGCGATGTACACCATGGCATTGGTGTAGCTTTATATTCACATAATACGGTGGGAGTGAGTTCACTGATCACAACAGCGAATATTGACGATCATTGACCGTTGTACATGCCCACCGCGTCCATTCTATGACGGTAGTAAACTCATTCAACGTTCAGCGCTGCATGTTCCGATATAATAATATCATTTTCGTGCGCTCTCTTTTGCTATCTGGCCAATACTCTTCCACGTGGGACGTACACGTCCTACAGTAACTCTCAGGTACATTTTCATTTGAAAATGTCAGACCGAACATTTTCAGCGAGCCCAAGAAAACTTGGCAGCGGGCCATCCAGCTCTAGTCGTACGCGGTCAGCTGGCGTTACAGCAACAGCAAGATCAAGAATGGAGGATCGAAGCGGCAGCCAAATGCACGGTTTGTTGACTGAATTCAAGGGCCTTTACGCTGACAGACTAAAGCAGCTGGAAGAGGGAAATGGAAGCGATGAATCACACAGGGTAAGTATATTTTAAATTTTTGCAGACGCGATTAAATATGAACTTGTAAGTAACGAACCTCCATCACAATGTGAATGTACACAACGGTAAGTATGTGTCCGGACGTGTCTCTCCTCCAGCTCCGTGTAGCAACAGGTCGTGAAGGGACGCCGTCCCACTGAATATCGTATGTCGAAAATGTCACGCTCCAACCGTCGCTGAAAAATTATACCATCTGACGAATGCAACACTGAAAGTGATTTGAGGATCACGATTCCTGTCGCCATTTTGAGCTCTGATATGTGTGTCAAATTTCCACTAGCTTTCATATTCACTGTACGTAACGTTTGCATTTTTATTTTGACGGTTGAGACTGTACCATGTGACTTGAGCAGTGAGCACTCAATCTATATAACGTTTAATCAAATATTTTGTAACTGAAAATATTACATTTCAAAAACAAGTGAGATCGAAACAAAATATGATATAAATTACAACAGTATTATGGCGAAAATTGTATTTACTTTGTTTAATAGTGGATATTGCAAAATCAATCAATAATTTACCGTAATATGTACACTCGATGGGAGTACTTTGTCGATAGATAATATAATTTTTGAATTATTAATCGGGTAATTTACTGTACAGCTATAATAATGAAAAACCCATAGAAATATGATTAATGTGTCGTATCAGTTATCATAATAATGATATTTTGACGTTTCATTGAGTTTCATTGAATAGCAATCTATACATTTATATTACCATGGTGACAGCTAACATGGGTCACACTCCTTTCTCTGCCCTTGAATCGATGTGTTATTTTGTTCAATACAAATATATTGTTATACACATGTAGGAGGTGAATATTATAACTCCAGAATGACATTTCTGTAATGTGGGGGCAGTTAATAGAAAAATACACTTCAGAAGAAAAAGTGCTAAATTTTGGCAAATAATGATGATAGTACATATTACTCTAAAATTGGAAATTGAAATATGGTACCAGAAGGAACCTGGGGTACCTAGTACATGTACCTGAGGGGAAAACTGCATTATATTGTTTGAAAGGGGCAAACTGAATGTCATCCTTCTTAGATACAGATCTAGGAAATTTTTGGCAAAGTATAAAAATGAGAGAAATATATATAATATAAAGTGGCATGACTTGGGGTGAGGGTAAGAATATGTAAGCTAAATATTAGGAGAGAAGAATAGCTGGTAAAATATGAAAGAAATTATATTTACTGGTATGCATGTCATTTTGGAAAAAAAAAAGAGGAAATAGTACGTGGCTAAATATGATAGAATACCTTTTGACAGTATTTACCATAATAGAGAGAGAAGGGCAGGTGTGAGTAATTTATATCAGGTATGGCTAATAAATTTATAGATCAATATATGCCCTAACTGTTTAACTGGACTGGAATTCCTGAATTGAGTGAATGTTTAAATGTGTGTGTGTGCAGAGGTAGTTTGAACAGAAGCCAAATTAACCATTGCTATTGTTGACTTGTTACAATGGCTTTGTGTGCTCTGGAAATAAGTATTAGAGATTTAACCATTGCATCTTGCAATGTTGTGTTTTCGTTTACATGTCTTGTATATCGCCTGGCATTATGGTTTGTACATTTTCTTAGAAATTGATGAATTCAGCAATCTTTTCAAAATGGTTCTCTCTCGCTTTCTGTATCGACCTTGACTCTCTTTCTCACTCTGGCTGCTCTATCAGCCTTGGCTCCCTCTCTCTCTGTTTCCATATCATGAGGCTGTCTTGTACTGCTGCGGGGATTTACAACAATGTCTTTGAAACTCTCTCTCTCAGCCTTGGTCATCTCTGTGAACATACAATGTTGGTGCATCACAGTACAGAGAATATCTTTTGGCATTGTTAGAACAATTTATTAGACAGTAGGGATTTCCATGGCATTTTTTTTAATATGTACAATAAATTATGACATCGAATAGTTTATAAGTTATATATATCGATATCAAGTTTGAGTTCAGTTATACTTGCAAGTTCACGTTAGGTATGCTCCAGTACGTCGAATACTCACTGTGCGTGTCTTTTAAGTATGCAGCAAACTTCATGTCCAAAAACATATAAACTCAGCAATGCTGGGAATAAATACTGCCGTGTCAGGTATATTATTACATTGTAAAGGATAGGATTGAGGGAATAGAAAATTATACCACAAGTAAACAATAGTGTGTTTAGAGTAAACATGTATCTAACATGTACCATGAACACATTGTGTGTATACATTGTGGAGTTGAAGGACGGGGAAGGCAAAGAAAGTACAGTACTGCAGATACATGTATAGACAATGTAACTGTAATACATTGAACAACAGAGCAAAGGATCGGGAAACACAGGTAGAAAATGCTATGTACAGAGAATGTTGACATACCATTTGTATTTGAACTACAATTAAATCAGCTGGCCTCTAAGTTTCAACTGAAATCAATCCTTTGAATATAAGAAACTCTGCTGTAACTAAATATGCAATGATATCTGACTAGTGAGTTCTGATCAGTGATAGTGATTTGACAACATGTACGTTATTATTTCCGCCATCTGTTACCTACGACCAGTGTGTTACATAGATTAGTGGATTGTTGACAGAACTCTATATCTGTGCTGTTCAGATTTATGACACAGCTTTCTCTGTTTTAAGATAAAAATAAAAAAATTTGCAATTTTTTTTTTTTTTTGCTGAATTATACATTATCATGGCTATTTGTTGTAAATTTTTTGCGTATTTATAAGTTTTCTCCTTTTGGTAAAATATTGTACCAATATTTTGTTCACAAAATCTGATTAGGCATTTAACTGTGAGAGCTCCCCTTTGATGACATCTGTATCCTGTGACAAAGAAGAACATCCAGACTTGACCTTTGACATGAAAGTAAAGTATTAACTGCGTTAAGATGAAGCATTTTGAAAGGTTTAGTTTCAGAGCTTGAATTTAACTTTTTGGACTTGGCTGTCAAATTTCTCCAAGTGAACTGTTTCAGCTACAATTTTCCATTCATTTCCATTGGTCTAACAGACTACCACATTTATAAATTTGGTAGTCTGGATACAACTGCCAACATCAGACCGTGGACAAACGGAACCTGGTACAAACAGTGAAATTAAACAAATGAACTGGAGTAATAACACTCGGCTCAACATAGAAACAGCAGAGACTTGTATTACACTCTGTGGTTTGATAAGAACAGTTTTATGGCCTCTTCTTGTGTACATGAAATGCCAGGGGAACTAGAAATTTGTTTGTGAATGTGAACTACTATGTAAAGAGGCCATAAAACTGTTCTTATCAAATGATGGCATGTAATACAAGTCTCTGTACTTCCAATATCCTGTGCCAAGTGTTAATAATCCAATTCAGTTGTTTACTTTCCCTGTTTGTAACAGGTTCCATTTGTCAACGGTCTGACGTCAGCAGTTGTACAATGTTTGGTAGTCTGTATGCCCTAGACTATTGCTGCTAATTTTCAAGCCCTGGCTTTGATTGGTTAGAAACAATTGGGGTGAAAAGACACCTGTTAATTTATTTGATAATGATTAAATAAGAAATTATGGCTGTATATGGTATAGTTCTGTATGGTTTCTATAATTCACACAAACAATGGTCTCAGCTACCAAACTAAATAATGCAACATATACACTGTAGGAACTACATGTAGCTGTAAGCAGGCAGTACAGTACACATTTTGAAATGTATTGATTGACTGGCTTATATCTCTATTTGTGAAAGATAAGAATGGAACTATTACTCCAGTTTGCTGTGTGGTAGATAGCCACTTTTTCATGGTTCATTAACCATATAGTATCTTGGTTTAAAGGCTGTCTAAGGCTATATAACTTTATGTAGTATGCTGTAAAAATAAGGTACATGTTTTAGGCTTTATGGGGTTAAAAAATATAGCTGCCATAATATGCTAATGTTATACTGTAGACTTGAAAGAAAATCTCAAATAATACACTGCATGGATGTGCAATAATTATCTTGTGATGATTTTTTGTCTGGCCCATATCAGTCAGATATATTGCAATTTGCAAATCTTGTTATCAGTAAATTGTGAATTAGGGACCAGGGTATTTGAATCTGATTACTTGAGAACAAAACGACATGTGATTCCTATATATCAACAGAAGTCTGAATGTCCATGTAGCTATATTCTAGGTCCAGTCATAGTATGAAACTAAAATATCCACCCTTGATCTTTTTATACATGTTGTATGAAAACTGATATTGTATCTCCTTGTCCACCCTGCATCCTGTACCCATGTAGAATGAAACTTATCTCTGTATCTGCAGCACAAAATTATGTTAAATGTTAAATTTATACAATATATATGTATGTATATTGTATGTTATGTGTGTGTGTGCGTGCGTGAATGCGTGCATGCATACATACATGCGTGCATGCATGCATGCATGTATGTATGTATGTATGTATGTATGTATGTGTGTGTGTGTGTGTGTGTGTGTGTGTGTGTATGTGTGTGTGTGTGTATGTATGTATGTATGTATGTATGCATGTATGTATGTATATCATTAATATGTATCATATACCTAAACCTTCCTGTCTCTAAGATTAAATGTACCCACTTACAAATACTAATACATGTACCTTCCATAGCGAGAACTCGTTGGTCAATTTCAAAGAATAGAATTTTGGAAAGACCTTGCTCAGCTGTAGATTGATGTCATCAATGTATATGGCAATTTGTTACTGATTTGAAAAGTATGTACAATATATGTCATGAACTATCTGAGGAGTCCTTGAAACCATTCATCCAGATGGCATGTTACAAGCCTGTGTTCATGTTCATATCATTGTGGGAAAATCACAAACATGCAGTAAATATTTGTCTGTTCATACCAGACATTTTAATGTTGTTGTGATTGTCATTCTTGTACCATTTAGTGTAACCATCAATCCTAAAGCGGCATCTTCAACAAACATTCTAAAATTTCAGTCAAATTCAAAATGATTCTCAGTTACGTTTGTAGAAATACATATCATGAATTCATCGTAACTTGGAAAAGAAATTGAAAACCCAGCTCATATTAAGGAGAAAAATTTAGATTTTAGAAATTAAGAAAAAAACCAGATGTCTAGAGCTATAAAAAAGTTGGTCCAGAACCAAAGAATAATCCTATGTAATCCTTATGGCTTCACTGGTTAGATATAACACTAATACATAAACCTTGGATTGAAGCCGTAGTCCTTAATTATGGTATATTGTACTAATATGTCACTAGGTGTATGATTTGGAAAGCCTTGTCACTATCTCAACAAACTCTCGACTACACCAAGTCAAGGCTTTTGCTATTGAAGCACAGAAACACGTTCTGAATCTGAAATTACCACCAACAGCACTACATGTCCATGTTATACTTACATGTAATGTCAGTGGATCTTCTTGTACTTGTAATTGGCTACCCTCCCAATTTTAAGTCGGGGGGGGGGGGGGGGGGGGGGGCTCAATTACATCATATAGGTTCACATATAACTTATAATAATAATATAACTTACTGTTCACATATAACTTATATAAGATCCACTGAGATTTAGCAGAGGTGTTGGTGATAATTTTGAATCCAGAACAGATTTCTGGTGTTGCATGTTGAGAGCTTCTTAACACCTGTGACCAAGTCAAGTCTATGGGCTACCTCAATGTATTGTCACATGTTTAAGTATCTAGACACAAATACACCATGTAAATCAAAGGGTTGTTTGTCATTGTAGTCTTTGTAACAACAGGGAAGAAAATTCTTTCAAAATGTACACATACTCTATCTCAAGTATAGCAACAACCATCATTGTTGAGAGAATTACTGTTAAATTGCAGATGTGTGGTATTTATAGTGTTTCCTATCAAAAGATCGAGTGTGGGTTATCATTGAATTGATAATTTCTTGCACCTCACAAGTACAGTCTTTTCAAAGTTCTTCTCTGAGTGAATCCAAGAGGCCCTCAACTTTAAGTATTTATCAGAATTTCATAAATTTTATTTGAAAGGAGATATTTTTTGAATGATATTTACAGATACAATGAAACAATTGTGTTCATACATAAATGGCTTCAAAATTTTTTGTTGAAATATATTATATCTGACTAGCCTTTCATACACTTAAAAAAAATGACAGCTTCTGAAAAGCTGTCAGTGAAGTCAAAACATTTGTAAAAAAAAAAAAGTGTTTACGTCGATGGCTTCAAATTAAAATTTCTTTTGAATGTGCTTCCTGCTTTTCAAAATGGCAACTTTACAATGGAAGCCAGTTACATTGAATTAAGGAGACACATTACAATGGAAACCAGTTTACTTCAAACAAAATGTGTGTGTGTGTCAACAAATATCTTACTATCATTGCTACATTTTATCATCTGTCTTGACAAATATCCTACTCACATTGTAACAATTTATTGTCTGGCTTGATAGATATCATACAAATATTGCTAAATTTCATCACCTGGCTCCAAAAAATCATATGAACATTGCTACATCTTGATCATCTGATATGACAAAATTTGAATTATAACTGACAATTTTATTTCATAGTTGACAAAATTGCCTGAAAAAGTACATATTGTTACAATACTATTTGGTAATGATCTACAAAAACATAAAGGTAGCTATAATAATGAAAATGTAGCATGATTATGTTGATAAGATATTTATCAAGGCAGAATAAAATGTAGCAATATTTGTCTAGACATGTTAAAATGTAGCAATGTTAGTAAGATTTTTGTTGTGCCACATGATAAAATGTAGCAATGTTGATAGATATTTATCAAGACAGGCAATGAAATGTAGCAATACAAAATGTATTCGTCTAGACATGTTAAAATGTAGCAATATCTGTCTAGATAGACATTACAATGTAGCAATGTTGATAAGACATTTATCAAGATAGACAATGAAATGTAGCAATGTTTTGTCTAGACAGCCTAAAATGTAGGAGTGTTAAATAAGGTGGTTGTTGAGACAGCCAATAAAATGTAGCAATTGCATGAAGATATTTGTTATGCCAGACGATGTTTTGTTTGAAGTCAACTGGAATTTGCCTCCTTGCCTTCATAAATGTCACCAACAAGTGGATTTTAATGACAAAGTGTTATTCTTTTATTTACCCTGATTTGTAGATTTGAACAGCTACTTGTATTTAGTTGTTCAAAATTAGAAACCTAAGGTAAACTGTGAAATGTCAATGTTTGTACAAGTTGTACATAATACAAATAAAAGAGCGGGCTATCTTGGCGTGATGTGGTAAGATTGCAACGGTCCATGCAAGTTTTCCAATTTATCATCTAGAGCTTTACCACATGTAGAACTGACATTGTTTACACACATCAAGGATGGAACAAACTCCCCAAAAAAGGTCAAAGTGCATTTGAAATTCTCGTTTTCTGTGTCGTCATCTGCAAGTACGTGCATGCATCTTCATGTTGAGAGTGACACTTACCGGTACATGTCTTTAATTTAGTTACATTCCCTGACAACGTTGTCCCGTTGCTATGGTAGCAAGTATCCATTATTGTGGGTATAGATTACAGACAGATGTGTTCATACATGTAGATGCATACACTGTTTCCACGGTAACCTTTTCAAGTTTAGGTCTGCACATCTTGGAAGATTTTCAAATATTGTTATTAACGTAGATATTATAACACTAGATTGCTATATTACTGGTAATACTAGTACTTTGTTGAAGTGTAACTATAGACCCACATTTAGGGTCTATGGTGTATCGTGATTAAACGTAATGAGGCATTTATTCTGCATCATTGATGTATCGTAGGTGTGGTAGGATTTTTAATCATCTAACTTAAAGTTAAACCCCTAATCCCCCATCTAGAAGTAAGCATTAAAAGGAATAAAGTGTCGGCTACATTATACAATAGTTCAGGTTTTTTATCTCAATTTAGCACTTTGTATAAACCAAGATATAAGAATTTAGCAACACACATGACGACCCCCCACATATGTACACATGTAGAATCTGCAGTGACTTGATGGCATTGTGTAAACCATTAGACCTGCTACATGTAACAGTTACATTATATAACTGTCTGTGTATCAATTTGTGTCTAAATAACCTGTGACAACTGACATGTATCTAACAATGTTCAGTATACCATCATAGCATCACCTTTATTGTAGATGTACATGTATGTCAAATTAGAAAGCTGTTAGAGTCATTTAAGTTCACTCAAAATGAAATCAGAAATGTAGAAATGTTCAATGCATATAAACTCCTTGGTCGTCTGAAACTATGGTGATAGATTAGTCAGAACATGTTGAAAAGATGGAGTTTTGCCAGGACTGGGTCAAAGGTCAACATTGTCTAAATAACAACAAAGCCAGGGCTGTCTGTCAGGTAAAGAGAATCTTTCACTTGAAAACACATTGACTGTTATATCGTAATTCATGAGTGTCTCTACTTCAGTATTGGTTGTGAAAACTAATAGAGCTTGATTTACAAACATTTTTTTGCCAAATAATGAATTGTGAGTCGGCCAAACCTTCACTTGAAATAAGACTGACTGCTTCCAATTGAAAAGTAACTCTACTTGACTATTTCATGAATTGGGAGGGAGGGTTGATTTGCAAACTTTTTTTTTCCACTAAAATAATGTTTTGTGAATCAGCTAAACGATGAAAGGAATCCTTCAACTGAAAACAGACTGACTGCTTCGAAATTCAAAAAGTGGTTCTACTTGAATATTTCCTGAAAGGGAAGGTGGCAGTTTGCAAACTTTTTTTCACTAAATGTATTGTGACCCTGCCGAAGGAATCTCTTGCTTGAGAACAGACTAACGTACACTTCGTAATTCAAAAGTGACTCTAAACTACTTGAATATTTCGTTAAAGGAAGGGAAGATTGATTTCCAAAGGCTTTTCACCAAATATGGTGTTGTGAGTTTAAACTCCATTTCTGTTTACTTCATTCATGATTTTGAGGTGAGCAAACAACCTGTGCTATCTGAGTTTATTAAGGACATCCCCTTTTCAGTTTACAGAAGATCTGTACCGTTACTTTTTAAAAATGATTGCTATTATGTGTCACTGGCTGTTGTCTCATCCCCTACTGTCACTTTCATTGCATTTCATCCTTAAGTCTTCTAAGAAGTAGTGTCGATCATCACTATCCTTTGTTTACCTGCCTGGATAGAGTCATTTGCTCATTGTTATTCCAGGTAGTACTGTTAGGTTGTGTAACAATTCATTGTTGATGTAGTAATCCCCCTAATACACCAGCTCCTCAAGACTCTTTCAAGCAATATCTTTGTAGCCGGTAAAAGAATGGCTGTAAATCTGTTGTCCTGTGTTAAGATTCTTTTCATAATTAAGGATGTTCATGTTGAAGTCTTTGACTACAAATTCATTGTATTGACTTGTGATACAACTTACAACATAGTCTAGAGGCTAGCTGGGGCTTCAGATCTGTGATTTGAAGCTATGGATAGCCGCTAGACTACCCACAACAGTGGTGAAAGAAGTTAGTTTGAACAAGCTAAGACAGACAGAAAGTAAAACTATTTATACCGTGGTATGTAGTAAAGTACATAAGGAGATGATAGTGGTGCTTTGGTGATGCTGATATAACCATGCTGTACTTGAAATAGTTTAAACACTGGAAATAAATGAAAGTGTACATTTGTAGAAGTCTACACAAATATATTGTAAAACATGGGTCTTCTCATTGACTAAACCACTTTTTCACAGATTGTAAACATAGAAATTTTGAGGTATAAATACATGTAATGAGGTATCAGAGATGCTATTATCTACTATGAATGTAATCACATCATTACACATTCGTAGATTGATGAGACATGGCTGTCTTATCTTGCCAAAACCATAGACAGTCAGAGTGCAGTGGAGGGAAACTGTCTATGCTAAAACTAACATCTTTGTACATTGAAATAATAAACTGTACAGAAATAATGACAACAATATTTGAAAGTGATATTTAAAATGCATGAACAATTCACCTTCAATGAAAATTTATCTGTGTTCAATGGTAAACCATATATCATAGCATCAAATTAAACTTGTGTTCCAATTACAAACTTGAACAGTGTTACCTGAAATTTTCAACTGCGCACTTCAGTCTTTGTGAACAGAGTGATCCACTATCCAGAACATGACCTTAAGTTGTGGACACTTGAGCCAAATGTAAACAAACAATTTGTGATGTTTTTTGCGTATAACTGTGGGTTTCTTCATGTCTCTATTTCAGATGAAAATGAGAATCCTTCAGTCCTATGTCAATGATTTGAGTGAACAGAATGAAGTGTTGGTGCAGACAGTGGAAGAACTTGAACATGAAGCTAATGATAGAGTGGCATTATTAGAAACCAAACTACAGAAAAGTACTGCATCTGTCAAGGTAACGAATTAGTACTTACAGTCATATGAATATTTTGGAGGGTTTTTTTTTTGCAATGTATTACAAACTATGTGTATGTCATAGATGCTATATTTAGTCATCCAAAAGAATGCACTGATGACTTGAATGAATCCAGCTCTAAATACTTCACTGCATTCAATACAAATCATTGATACATACATACATACATACATACATACATACATGTAGAGAGATAGAGATCATAGACAACAGCAATGACTACATGTATAGTAACTAGACTTGGATAACACAGAACTTGTAAATTTTTGGTGTTCCTACCACTTACGTTGTGTTTTACATTGTAAAAATTGTAAATCAAAAATTGTAATGCAATCTGATGGCAGACATCATATATCTGTACCCTGCCAGGATTTGCATATTGTTATCTTTGTCTTGTAGCTATTTGCATAATGCCATTTTTCCCCCTGCGTGATTTGCATAATGCCATTCCCCCCCCCCATTTCATTTGCATAATACCTTATTTGCCCCTGCATGATTTGCATAATATCATATTTGCCCCTGCATGATTTGTCTTTGCATGATCTGCATAAATTCTTGTTCAATAGTTTTATGGAGTGAAATTATTTATTATTGAATATTTGTTTGTTTACAGGAGTACTTGTCCAAAGCAAGAGATTTAGAATTTGACATGAAAACTATGGAAGTCAAGAAGAATCACTTGCAACACCAGTTTGATGTAAGTTTTATGATCTTAATTTTAACAAAGTAAATTTAAAATGAAGCGTTTCCATGTAAGTAGAACAGCACAACTGACAACACAGATATTGTTATAGAAATTTCTTAAAGTCTGATTTTTGTGGTCAGTGTATATTTTGTAACTTCGTGACAAAGTGGCCTAACCAGACAGTTATAATATTCAAATAATTTGACACGAAATAACATTCGGGAATGTGTTCGTGCACTTTCAGTGGATCTATTAAGCTCAAACTGTTACAAAAAAGTGTCAAAACCATTACACCAAAATTATGTCTCCAAAATGTTTCATATTAGTTATTACCCATTTATTTACAGATTATATATTTATGTAATGGGATATTGTGAGATGTAAGATAAGATATGATAAAGTAACAATTTGTATAGAACCAAAATCCAAAATAATTGTTCAGAGGCACTTCACAAATCATAAAGTGAAAACAACTTCTGACTTCAAAAATACACAAACCAAAAATGATGTACAGGATTATTCTGCCATAAAAAAAACATACTATATGGAGTATGGAATATGAAATGTGAAAAGATGAAACAATAACAATTATTCAAAATATTGTCAAATGTAAAAAGAAAGATAGAAAAAATAAAAGAAAGATAAAAAATTTCAATATATGAATTATGCTGCTAAACTTATAGCTTTATACTGTAATATTTAGCTGAATTAATTTTTGTGACGAAATAATTTTATGTGAAATTGAATCATTTTTCACTTTTCAATTCTGAGTAAGTACATGTCAGAAAGGCCAACATAGTTTAGTGTGAATCAAAATATTTACTTATCAAACTGATGTGGTCATATGTACACAAAAATGTTTTATCAGCCAAAATAGAGTGGGAGCCAAAATGTCAAAAATGTTAAACTTACAAAAATTTGATTTGCCCAATCATGTCACCTTCCTCTGGTGTCATTAACCAAAGTAAAAAAGAAAAGAATAGTGAAAAAAGGTTTGATATTGACTTAAATGATTTTTTTATTTTTTTTTATTTTTTCCAGGACATACAACTTCAATATGATAGAATGTGTGAAGAGAAGGAAGGACTTGGTGCTATGAATAATGATTTACAAATTGATATACATACATTAATAGGAGTCATAGGTCAAGCTAGAGCGACAGGAAAGTGGGAGGTATGTACTGATTGGTAGATATGTAAATTATAAATTGTTTGATAGCGATGCCCAGGTTCAAATAATGGTGATGAGAATTTGGTAATAATCGTACATTGTTTTCTTGGACTTTATTATTTTAATTTGCTCACAGAATATTGTAAACTTAGATGTTTTTGTCACTAGAAAATTTTGTGATTTTACAGTTTTCAACTCGTTCCCAAAGACTAATTTTTCATGAATTACTGAAACCTGGTGCACTGTTTGTGAATAAAGAGGCATTTTAGGAAAGCTGAGTACTAATACTACCTGTACATGTAGTGATGGGAAATTTTGGTGACATTTTTAAATGTTATGTTCATGATTTTACTCAAATTCTCACCAAGACTCTTGTGGAGGTATGGTGGGGGGGGGGGGGGGGGGGGTTAGACATTTCCAATCATTTTTGCAGCAGACAGGCAATGTTTTTGTTAAGGGTTAGATAAAACCTACCAGAGTTTCCCTGTCATTTCCCCAGCAAAACTAAAGAAAATGTACGGGGAAACTATCATAACAGTTTTACCAGATTCTCTGTTTCTGTTATCACATTCAAAAACATTGAGTGCTAGGCCCTGGGCCAACAGTTTTACAATGATGGAATTTCTGGTAGATCTGAGTTTGAATAAAATGTACTATTGAATTCTGCAGTTCAATGGTCTGGAATTCAGGACGATAGATGCAAGGGAAGTCCTTGGAGCAAAGGCCACTGATCTTCCTACAGCTGATGAACGGATGCAGAAACACGTGGATGACTTAAAGATACAGCTGGCATACAGAGATGATATCATTAGAAAACTTCAAGATGATCTTGAGCAGTATAGACAAGATCATAGAACGTCACTAGAAGAGGTAGGTATGGTACTTGACAGTTAGGTTTGATAGAAACAAACCTTTTAGAAAGTATCGACAAGGAGACGACAAGAGTGAGATCGTGATTTGGGTTTTTTGTCTCTGAAGTGCTGACTGTGGTTGTCTACATCTGGCATGCATGATGCAGACTTATGTATAGAGTGAATCTAAATAAGGCTGCCTATGTTAGTCTGGAATGAAGCATATTAAGGTTGATTCAAAATGGGCCACTTACGTTAGTAAAAATCAAACAATTGTGTTGAAATCAAACAGACTACTCATGTTAGCTGTGAATACAAAATAGACCACTTATGTTACTAATAGGTAAACATGGACCACTTATGTTACTAATAGGCAAACATGAACCACTTATGTCAGTTAAAAATCAAACTTACGGCTACTTAATTATCCTTGCTTGAAATGAAAAAGACTACATCATACAAAATGTACTTTAAATCTGATTCAAATATGGACCACTTATGTTACTGATAGGCAAACATAGACCACTCATATTAGCATTGAATCAAATATGGGTTACCTGTGTTAGCAATAAACTGAACAAGACCCCTTATGTTTGAGTTTATAGGTTGGAAGGAGAGGTGTAGTATTAGACTCCATGAAGAGTACACTATCACAAATACAAGACAGAGAACAAAGACAGATTGGACAAGTCACTGATAAAGACATCGCCTTGATGAAACTGAAAACAGACGTTAGACAGGCTGAACAAGAAAAGAGGGATCTCATGCATGAGGTAAGAACCTGGTGATCATAATAGTGAAATTTACTGAAATGCAAATATTGGATAAAAGATGAAAATTTGGATGTGAAAAACAGTTGTCTGGTGAGTTGAAATTTGCCTTAAAGGCCGGGGTTTCAATCCTAGGTTCTCACATTACTGTTATCTCTAAGTGGAGCTGTAAGGATTACATAGGATTATCTGCCAGATAACTGTTGTTCACACCAAAATTGTAATCTTAATCCAAATTGGGCCTTTAAACAAAAGGATAATCTTATATAGCTCCACTGATTAGATAATAGTAATCCAAGAGCCTGGGATTCAAACATTGGGGTTTTATATCTACCAAGGTCAGATGTACCAGAAATCAAACATCTGAATTCTGTACACAGTAATTTTCAAAAGCGATGATTATAAGTAACCTAGTAGTGTAGTTTAAAATACCCTTGCAAAAAAGATGAGTTTTAATATCTTTCCTGAATTTCTCAAGAGTGGGTTACTGATGCAGTTCAACTGGTAGACTTTACGTCAAAGTGGTAATATGTGAAAGTGTTGCAGTTGTAGACAATTATATCATTTAGTTTGCAGAGAGTTATTGCAGGTAACAGACCACCTTCCATAGTGAGAGCACTGACTGAACACAGTTGCCATAGTAGAAGTATTTAGTGCATGTACTATCTTAGGAAAATTTTATTTATGTATGGATGCGCAGTGGCACTGTTGGTAAATTGACACCGACCATACATGTATATCATAATGGATTCTTTTCTCCCCTGTTATACAGCTCTCTAACAGAGATGGCGTTATCCAGGGTCTGCAGTCAGATATTACAGATCTTCACAATACCATAGCTATGAAAGATGCAGAGGTAAATTATCTAGATTATCAGAAGTCATACTACTACTGTGTAGAAAGTAGACTAGTTCTTACACTAAAGTGTTTCCATCACACCATATTTAATCAATGAAATCTTTTCCATAATCACATTAACATCAAAGTGTGTATAATTCATTCAACATAAAAATCAGACTGTTCCCTACACTTTTAAAACTAAAGTGTTTCCATCATTATAAATGAATTCTTTTCTGTAATCACATTAAAATCAAAGTGTTACCACTCTCACTTTATCTACAGTGTAATATTTACATTTGCTGCATGTGTCAAATACCTATTTTGATTTCTTTACAACTTACAGAGCAGTAGCCATTTGCAGACCATTCAACTTTTCAAAGACAAACAGAATGAAAAATCTATGGAGGTAAGAAATTATATGACAAAGGGTAGTAACTGTACAGGTATTATATAAAAGAACATGTACCATTCCTAGAACATTGTCATCTGATGATAAACTATTAATGTACAATGCTCTAGGAACGGTTTCATGTGACTTTTGTAAAGGGCAAGTCAGATGTCTTGAGATGAACTCGATGTTAAGCAGCCATATGTAGAGGATCGTTCTACCATTTCAAGCATATTTATTGAATATTTCACCAACCTAAGTATATCACACCTAAAAATAATTCCTATCTGACTTGTTCCTTTAAAAGTATATCTCGTAAATGATTTGGCACAGTCTGCTGTTTATTCAGTGCCTTTTCGACATTTCTCGTAATATACTCTTGAGTACTGGAGGAATGAGTTAACAAACAATACCTTACTAACAATGTGGCAGCTTGAAGCAGGTCAAAGGTGAGTATAGACCTCAGACCAACCAGTGACGGGTTTTTGTCGTAACAGTACTTTCCCTGACAAATATGCCACCAGACATTATACTTTTTGTCAGCTATGGCTCTTGTCAGGTTTTTTTTAATGATATGTATATAAAATTTCAGAATGCTGAAGCTTAAAATTTAAAAAAAATGGTGTAAAGGGTATTTAGAAATTGTAAAGCTCTCTTGCTGTTCAGACCATTGTTCTACCATTTATATGATGTCATCATGCAAGCAATATTGGAATGCTGATACTGGTGTCAATATTTCACTAATCGCTGAGTTCAGTAAGAATTACTATAAATCAGGCAAACATTTTCATATGTCGGGATGGTGCTAATTAATAGGTTCCATGTGTGAAAAGCAATCACTTTTGTAGAATACATTCATATACATGTACATCCCACTCGCAAAACATACATATACAAACCCTTCCTGAAACATCTTCACACTGGGGACAGTAAGGATATATATAATTAGGGGATATTTCTGGTATTTTGTGACCATCCAGCATTTTCCTGTTCCCAAATAAATAATGAACTTTGTTTTGCACATATCCAACCATTAACTTGCAAGATGCATTGTATGAAGGTCACTGTGAATTTTGAAATTACACGTTCATTATTTCCAAAAAGTTTTGACCTTGACAAGTTAACCAAGAATAGTGTCAACATTTGACATAAAAACACTGAAAGATGTTTTTCAAAGTACATGTACACCTGTACAAAACAATAATAGTCCACATGCAGGCTAAAATTTGCTTTGAATAGCACCCCCTAGTGTCCAAACTGTACAATCTTTTGTCTTTATGATAACCGAACTATGCCATATTTCGCAACAATTATCACTGTGCTGAGTAGCACTTTCATGATGCTATGAATACACAGACTATATCAAAAGCAGACACAATGCATCTTGTTATATTGTAGGGGTGTATGTGAATTGTCATTTTGCATGATTATGTGTGGTATCATCCGCTTTTGTCATTCCCCTCACTTTAACTTGCATGCCATTTTCCCCCCACGGATAGTATGCCAAACAAGAAGATACCATTAGACAGCTCAAAGCAGATCTTGCCAGTTTCAAGGATCAACACAGAAAGGTGTCCTTAGATGTAAGTGGGTATATGGTGTTATGTTTAGTTGTTGTCATGTAGTAGCAGATAGCAGTACAGTGCTAGCTATTAGTTGAGGTCAAATGGTAAAGGTCAAAGGTTAAACTGTCCAAAACTTGACACGTTTTCTTGATCAGGCTATTTTTTGCATGGAAGGCTTCTTCATGATATGATATATGCAATCAAAACTTTCTATCATCCAGTAACAATACATGTTTCCGGTAAAGTTAGAAATGTCAGTGTATCATGTTTATGGTAATTTCTTTGAAAAGTAAAGGAAGAAAACACAGACTGAAAAGTGAAAAAAAAACTTGTTCAAACGTGGTCAAAATTTGTTTTCATTTTTAGAAGTGGATGTTTGAATTATTGGAGGAGTTGAATCGATTGCAGAATGTACAATACATGCTGAAATTTCAAGACATAAATAACAAAATAAAAAGCTGCCGACAAATTTTCTCTGTTCTTTAGATAGTATTACCAGCATAGCTAAAAATGACTTTTTGAAAATTGTATCTGATAATGTTTACTGATACTGTTTACATCATTACAAGAATGTTGGTAGTTTTCCATGCAAAACTCAAATGATAAAGAGAACCTGCGAAGTTCTGAACTGTGTCACTTTTGAAAAGTTGTATTACCATTACCGTAAGATACATTGTGTTATTCTGCCCCTCAATGGACCTCATTTTTGAGATGGGTAGACCAATGTGTGAGGGCGCTCTGACACAGGGTATCTTAGAGACTGCATTACAGTATATTAGGGGGATATTGAATACAGCAGTACTATGCTTTTAAAACTTATTTCTGCATGCACTGTAGTGCATGTACAGTCTGAAATTCTAAAATTCAAATGATTATGGTATCGTGTAGCAACTGTTTGCCATATTTGGAAGTCAGAATAGGAATTACATGCATATGATTGGGCTAAACCATAGGGCAATAATATTATTTATTATGGACATTGTATCAATGTATATCAGACTGATAGATTCAACATTGTGGGCACTCCTGCTCAACAAAGACGGCTGTCATGTGTAATGAGGAAAGGGGGTGTCCACAATGACGGATCTGTCAGTCTAGTAGAAATATAACAACCAAAGTTAAGATTTTATCAACAAAATTTGGGAAGTTGCTTTTGTCAGTCTGAATCTTGATTTGTTCAAAAACATTGAGTTGAGTGCAATAGAATCATGTTACCCTGTGTGTCTGTTTTGGTGTCCATCTCTAGATAGTCATTTATTGAACTTTTTATTCAGGTGACTCACTATGAAAGAAGAATCAAAACATTAGAAAGTGAACTTAGACAGTCTCAGGAAAACAGGAGAAAAACTGTTGATGAGGTAAGTTTGTCTTAATGTTTGAAACAATGAACTGGTAATTAAATCCCAATACCCCAAAAATCTTGCTTATACTCTTAACTATTCTACTTGCGTTAACCCCATCAAATGGAGAGGGGCTATAGAAATGCGTTCTGTCTATATCTTCCTGTCTATCCAATCCAAGCCTCTACAAACACAGGTCACTTTCATTCAAACTTGGCACACAGATGATAGCCCATAGTGGGCGTATGAATATCCCACACTTCACAATATTATGAAATTTCAACAAATGGAGGCCATGCTTCTCATAAAAAGTTCCCAATCTGTTCAATCATAATACATTTGAAACTTAATCATTTTTTTTCTCAGATTGGTAATTTACAAGCCCGGCTAAGACAAAGCCAACTTTCAACTCAGGACCACCATGATGTGTTACGTTCAGAACTTGCCAGGAGAGATGAAACCATACAGAAATATAGAAATGATATACTTGTACTCCAAGAAAAGTATGATGCCAGTATTAATGAGGTATGTCAAATAGCATGCAAAGTTTACACCACATTATGTACTACTGTCTGACACACATTACATAAGTTGTATTTCTCTGTTGATCTGATTCATGCTGTAATTTGCCCAAATGATACAACACACAAATTGTGACACTGAAAATTCTAAGTATTGCCATGCAGGGAATGTCAGAATGCAAATTTACAAAATGTAAATTATTTTCACTGGCCAATGTGAATATTTCCCTCCTCATGGTAGATTTTTAAAAAAATTGATGTAAATGGTGAGAAATGACATCACATTTGAGTCATAGATGTTAATCATATGATGCTTTCAACAAAGTATGTGTAAAAGATCTCATCGCGTCAGTGCAGTAAGGTCATATCTGCCTATACAATTGCATACTATTTTGCAGATACAACCTTACTGCACTGACACAACGATCTCTGAAAGTTGCTAAAATTAAAAGGATCAGTGGATATCAAAATAAAGCTAAACCACTTAAACTTGTAGAGAATGCCATTTATTTTGCCATTTAATGTTAGGGCAATATGATTTTGTAATACATGTTACAACTATAGTGGTTTCAAATAGCACTCCAAGTGTCCGAACCATGCAGTCATTCATCTGTGAAATTGCATGCACTTAGAATAAATGGCATGTACAATCTACATCCAAAAGTGAAAAATTTCACGGTATGCTGTTGACTATACTATTTTTTCATGAAGTCATTTATTTGCTAACCGTCTGTTTTTCAAAACATAAAGATCAAACTGAAAATGCAAAAACATTTCTTGTGAGTATTCTTGTATGTATATGATTACAAATAATTGGCAACAATAATGTATCGAAAATAATAGTACTACAGGTCTGGTTTTTGAGAATATCGGACCACATGAAATTGTTTTCTTCCACAAAATCTGCAATTTTTTTCATTTCTGGTATATATCACATATTTATAATACCACACCAAAGTATTGATTCAATATTGCTATACATGTCAGGCAGTGACCTGTCACTATTACCATGTAAATACTGCAGATACTTAATCATTCAGTTATGTGTTTCATTTTTCTGAAATTACATAACTCTGTAGCTAGCCGCCCCTTATTCTTTCTCAACACATTGTTTTTTTCATTCAAGACAATAACAGTGTTGTTTTGTATAACTGTGATGTCGTAATCTAGAAGCAAACACAGCTAAAAAATGTAAGAATAATTACTGTAACGTACGACAAAGAATATCTGTGTTGTATGGTTGCAGGAAACCATCAAAGGTCAAAGGTTATGTGACAGGTGCACACTACCTATGTTACCATGGTTTCAGTATCATAGCAACTAATTCATGGATTAGAAAGCATATTCTCATAATAACAAATGCTGGAAGTCACAGTACTGTGACAATACACATATAATTGCTGCTCTTCTGTGTGTTCTAGACCTATAAAAAGTGACTTTTATAAATGGCTTCTTCTCAACAGCTGGAAAAGAGAGAGCAGGATATCCAGATTTTGGAAGACAAGTTGAAAACCACTCAGGAAGAGGTAAGAATTGCTATGAGATTGGAGGTGAATATGGGCATTTCACAGTCAGATGGGCAGGGTTAGGGGTATTGCACAGTCAGATGGGTGGGGGTTAAGGGTATTTCACAGTAGATGGGTGGGGGTTAGGGGTATTGCACAGTCAGATGGGTGGGGTATTTCACAGTCAGATGGGTTGGGGTTAGGGGTATTGGTGGAGTTAGAGATATTTCACAGGTATGTGCATACATGTATGTACATAATTTCACAGATGGGTGGGTAAGGGTTAGGGCCATTTTATAGTAGAGTGGGGTAAACTGAATTGTTTGAGAGCAAGAGTAGAACGCGAACAAATTTCTATGAAGCTACAATTCATGAATTTGTTTCGGCCTTCAAGTAGTTTTGTCCATCAAATTAGCTTTATTAATTGCATTGTTAATCCCATGTGGTCCAGGCAATACAGGAAACTACTGTGTGTAATAGCTGTCTTATGTTATAAATGTAGTATCATCATAAGAGGTCTCAGGTGTACAAGGCAAAAAAAAATTGTTTGAGAGCCGATATGGCAAACAATATGTCTTGTGTAAAGCTACAATATCTAATCATGAATTTTTTCAACCACAAAGCAGTTTGTCTTTCACCTTTATAATTGCATTGTTGATCTCATGTAGTCCAGGCAATGCAGGAAACTACTCTGTGTAATAGCTTATTTTGTCATGAATATATTATGAGATTTGTGTACAATGCATTACAGTACTAAGAATAGTATTGTAGTATGTGGCAGGTGTTGTCATCTACAAGATATGTCAAATTTTGTCAGTCTGGTAAATTAATTATTATGTAAAAAAGCTTGTACATAGTACAGCTGCTAAGCAGTGCAGGTAGTTATTGGAACAGTACTGCCGTACCTACTCAATGTGAGGAGAATATGATGAAGAAAAAACTTTAATGTATGCTTTATTTATTCAGTTTCACACAATCTTTTTGTGTCACCTATGACACATATCCACAGTATATGCACAGATACCCACACTCAATGACACACACTTATATGTATATACACACACACATACATGCATACAGATACTTCCACATTCACAACACAAACACACACACACACGCACACACACACACACACACACACTCACACACACTGACACATACATACATACATACATACATACATACATACATACATACATACATACATAATATACATACATACATACATACATACATAATATACATACATACATACATACATACATACATACATACATACATAATATACATACATACATACATACATACATAATATACATACATACATACATACATACATAGACACATGCATAGACACATGCATGCATACATACATACATACATACATACATACATACATACATACATACATACATACATACATACATACATACATACATACATACATACATACATGCATACATGCATACATACATACATACATACATACATACATACATACATACATACATACATACATACATACATACATACATACATACATACATACATACATACATACATACATACATACATACATACATACATACACAACACCATTGCAGATAAAGAAAACTGGAAAATAAAGCCAAATTAATCTTCAAATTGATTAGAAATTTATTACACTCCTACCTACAATGACAGTCTGTGTTTTTCAGAAGTATAACATATAGTGAAAGCTTTAAAAAGGCAAATTACATGATCTCTTTAACAGCAAAAGATGGATTCTCATTTTAACAAATGATTTGATTGTCTCTTGTGCCATCTGTATATTTTGTAGGCTCAGCGACAGGACAGCTCAGCCAAGCAGTTACAAGGAGATATGACAAATCTACAACAACAATACAAGAACAGCAGAGAGCAGTTATCAGTATCAGAACGAAGTCTGGCACAGCTACAGAATGAACTACATGCAGTCAGAAGCAAATACAATGATTCAACAGGACAAGTTGAAAAACTGACAGAAAGTCTGAACAAATTACAGGCAGCTTCCAAAGAAACACGGGATGCGTTAGCTCAGGAGGTAAAATATGGATTCTTAGCCTTTCCAGAAACTAACTAGATGTGATGAGTGAGAAAACATCTAAGGCTTATTGCAGAAAACAAACAGAAATGAAAATATCAGGCCAACAGTTTGGTTGACAGAAAGATATTATTATATTGTGAGAGAACAGCAACAAAAATATGCTGTCTCCTATCTTACAGAAATTTTGTATTTCTCACATATGTCTAAGGAATTTTAACTCATTTTAGCTATAAAAAAAAATGCAACAGAGTTATAGAAATGGCTTCTCTATATCTGCAAATTCCCAGACTTTGATGTAGTACCCCTGAAACACAATGATATGATTTTGTTTTTCGGTGAACAGTAAAAAATAGTTTGCCTCTGCTTATTCATAAAAAAAGTTGTTCTCTTGCAAAAGATCTGTGATCATGTGACTTTTTTGTGATGATTTATAGTTTGACTGTGTTACTGTCAATGGTGACATTAGGTGACTACTAGTAATTGAGGAAAAATTTATTTTAAGAAAAGTTGAGGACATTTACCTTTACAAAACTAGAAATGAATAATAAATTCAAAAAATTTGAAGAAAATAAGACTAAACAAAGTCTCTCAAGGGGCTGATACTAGTCTAATGGTAATATTGCAATTTTATTGTGTGGGTTTGTATTTAGTTCCTGGATTACAAGATTTGGTTTCAATGGTGTTTATTTTGTAGGTCGCTGAGAGACATGATATGGTAGTCAAACTAAGAGAAGAATTGGGAGAAATAGAGGAAAAACATAAAGATGCTATGTCACAGATACAACATAGAGGTGATGTCATTCAACAATTGAGAAACGATATCAAGAATTCTGGTAAACAGGTAAGACATAGATTTTAACTATTTGTTTTGTTTTTACAATGTAGGTAAAAGTATAGACTGTAAGATATGCCGTGTACGTCATGTCGCTTCGCCTTTTCTGATATGTCGTGTACGTCATGTCGCTTCGCCTTTATCGATATGCCGTGTACGTCATGTCGATTCACCTTCACCGATGTGCCCTGTCTATCTGAAAGAGGTTGACCGATATGTGAGAGCGCCCCTTGACAGCTTACCTTACAGACTACTATAATTATAAACAGTATCTACTGCACTGGACCTGTAACTCTACAACACTTGTCACTATAACAGTGAACAAGTGTAGCAGAATCACAGATCCAAGGACATTGCCTAAACTGTAACATTCATAAGTGTTGAGTTGCCACTGTATTTCCTATGTTGTTATCATTGAAGACTTATTCAGTATTCAACCAAACCAAACCAATACTTGTGTCTCAGTACTTTGTTATGCATATTTATAAAGTCTTTATTCCATTGTGATGATTTTAGCTTGAAGAAAGACAACAGAGGGTGCAAACTCTTGAAGATGAATTGGCATCTTTTAAGACAAGATATGAAGAACAACACAAAGAGGTGAGTAGCCTTGCAAGATTACCCCTCCCCTCCTCCACCCCCACTTGTGATATAATGTCTTCCAGACAATAACAAATTACCACCTCCTCACAGTGTATTGAGTTTTCCTAGTGCAGTGACACATAGCACATTGTGTATAGTGATTACTTGCAACAATGCACTCACTCGTATACTCTTGTGTTTATGCTACAGTGCAATATCAAAAACATCATTGCATACAGTTACTAGAATGAAAATGAGTGTGTGAACATTTCATGCAGTAAATGCAGTTATCATTTTTACAAAATTTTTGCCGTTGAAAAAGACTGTCTGTGCACAGTCAAACTGTCAGGATTAAAAAAAAGCAGAAGTTTTAACCAGACTTGAACTTGTCCTTTTATTTGAACTCAACAATAAAACTGAGTCCTATAACATTGGAGTGTTTTGTTTCACTCACTGAAAGTACAGCTGCAGAGAACACTACAGTCCCTTGAATGTGCAAATACCCTAAGTACCGATATACTACACTGGCACTTGTGCATCAAGGGTTTTAGTTATCGTCATTCTGTCGTGTTTTTGATACTGAAAGTGTTATTTATCTCTAATGCCTCCAGATTGGTGAGATCCAAACCAGAATGCATAAAGATAAACTAACTAGTAGTCAAGACATTACAATATTAAAAGCAGAGGCAACAGAACAAGACAGAAATACCAAGAGACTAAAAACAGAAATATCTCAGATAGAAGAACGACTTAGTCTAAGTCATCAACAGGTACGTATTTTATATTGTCATGTACTTTATGATATGTTTATATTTCTCTTGTGATTCTTAATATTATCTCTGATTTTATGATAATAATGATGTACTACGTATAATATGCTTGAGAGCTCCAGGCACATTACCCCTGGCACGGATTGATAGCAGCACAACAGTCCATTGTACATCCTCAACTCCCTGGGGAACATACAATCCATCTCGGCTTCTATATTAAAGCACATAGGATTAAAGTATTCACATCGCAACCTCTATCCTACCAGGTCCCCAATTATACATCTGCGTTGATTGAGCTACAGTCATGGTTCAAATCTTGTCAAAGTACTTTAGCCACTCAGAAACAAATGGCAGCAGGAAGGCTTCAAGGCAGCCACACTGGCAATTCAGCCATGATGACTCCAATTGATACTTTCTTCTGAATATTGTCGTAGTACAAGTTAAAGTGCCATGGTCTGTAACATAGGCCTCATTTCTGGCATTTCACCCTACAACTTGCTCAGGTGCAAATTGTTTTGATATACTGTTATAGAGATGGTTTAGTATGTGGAAAGATTCTTGGGTACAAAGATGGTAGCAATATTCCAATATTTTGGTAACCAAAATATTACGTCATAATGTTATTTCATATTACATGTATATCTGAATTCCTTGATAGGGCTCTATCAGTTCTTATATAATTTCCAGATTTAGAACCTGTTGAATCCTGATTCAACAGGATCTAAATCTGGAAATTATATATGAATATTTGAGTATGAAACAAAACTAAAACAAAACAGTAAAATGACAGACTGTTCCCCTTTAAAGAAACTGTAGATTAAATTATCAAAATATATGACTGTGTACTGAATGTGTCAAATATTGTCATTTCTCTTGTATTTCTTGCTAGTACTAGGATATTTACTGCCAAATCACCTGAGTAACTGTAACTGTAACTTTACTGCTACAATGTGCAGTATTTTGTACACAAAATTTTGCACTTCAGTGCAACAAAAGTGTATGACCCTATATCCTTGTTCACCTGTAGTGTAGTTATAGGTTACATGTTTCATTGTGTTTTTACCGCTCCGTTTGTTATGAATGTAAACATGTTACCTTGTACATTCTTCTGAGAATGTAATAGGTGCAGTTGTCATGGCAACTGTAATGAGAGATATGCATATACTGTGTCAGTATTTTTATTATGTAAATGAAGAGTTTGGCCCATCTAAATGAGTGGTTTTCAATTTACCTTCTACTGGCTTGCTTCTTCAAACAATTTGTGTAGATTTTATTTGAAGAAATTGGAATCATGTAGCCTTTTTCCCCCACAATATTAGTTTGGCACAGTTCCTCATTCTTCTCAGAATCTGTTTGTTTGCGGTCTCCAAATATATGTTTCAAGGTTTGCTACGCATGGCAGACATTTTTTGTTGACAAGCTTAGGGAGACTGGTATTAAGTTTCATAGAATTAACTGTCGAAATCTTAAGAGGTAAATTCAAACTGATTTTGGGGAAGGCACACATACAAAATTTTGCTCTGAATTTCTGACAAAAATGAGTAAGGCAAAGGTAAGCAAACTTGTGTCAGCGAGAGTATTTGAAAGCTTGGAAGAGAGAGAAGTGTTATGATTTGTAAAATGAATGTTTATTTGACAGGAGTGATAGCTAGACAGGTGTTTTTTGTCCGTAAAATCTGGCAGTGTACAGTTTACAGTGTCATCTCAGAATTAGCATTATTTGCTCATCAATTCTTGTATGTGTGGTGCAACTTCATCTGTATTGAAGTGGGGTCAGCGGAAATGCCTCCTGACAGAAAAATTACCAGTAAAGAGTGTTTCACAAACTCTTACAGTTACAGTGTGAAAACATGTCTTGTCATGCTGTAACAGAAAAAAAATAAGTCTTGAAAGTTAGAAACGTTTCATTACAATTGACCAGAAATTCATTTTATCATAACTTATTTAGTGTGTTTATCGGTGTGTGGGGGTGGGATGGAATGACCAAAGCCTAGGGCAAGATTTGAACCACACTTATGACCCAGTCAGCCCAGCTGTATATTTTGGGACCTGGTAGGATAGAGGTTGTAATGTGAATAGTTTGATCCTATGCTCTTACAGAAGTTGCTATGGATTGTATGCTCCCCAGGGGAGTAAATGTGTTGATGAAGAATAAAGGGCAGTTGAGCCATGTAGATCAGTACCAGGGGTAATACAATCTCAACCTGAAACCTTATTGTCAGGCTCACTGATCTTGATAGTTCATTTAATAGTTTTGACTCGGTCTGCGGAAAACAGCTGTAATTCTACAGCATTTTGAGAGCACAGTGTGGGAAAGTGCTACCCAGTATATAAAAACTAACATTACAATCAAAAAGTGTATTTATTTATTATCACCATTGACATTGATTACTTTCTTCCAATTTACATGTAACAGCTGATGAGTAAAGATGAAACAATCCAACGACTACAAAAACAACACAAAGAGTTCAAAGATGAAATCTCAAGAAGAGAAAAAGCAATCCAGAAATTAGAAGTCGAACTAATGAATGTACAAGAAGATAGTCGTAAAATTACCGACGATGTAAGTATACAAAATGTATTGTCCTTGTCACAACTGAATATCTATACTTGTAAAATGTAATAGTAATATTTTTGCTAAAGTTAGGGAACCCAGTAACAAAGAGAGTACTTAAGTCAGGTAAAACTGGTATCTATTTCCATATTATGTATTTTATTTTTGGTGGGGAAGTTTTGAACTCAGTGCATCATTTTGTACATGTGGCTGGGGGGTACTCCAATACATTTTACATCTTTTCTGCCCTCAGCAAATCATCGATTAGAAAGTAAATGCAGTTTTCTCAGCAGTAATTTTCTCCCCCTGTATATTCCTATATTTAATATGTGTACTGTCTTATATCATGATAGAATTTGTAAACTCTCTGTAAAATGTCAAAACTATCATTTCCTTCCAAAGCTTGAAAGGCGTGAACTGACCATTCAACAATTAGAAGTCGACTTGAAAGCTACTAAACAACAATATAAAGATGCTGTTGAAGAGAATGGAAGACTTGAAACCAGAATACAAGCATTACAGGTCACTTCACAAAGTGAAAATGATGTCCTGGCATCAGAGGTAAAGACAAAAATATGTTTTGCTAAAAATATGATGGTAATATTTTATGATTTAGTAGAGCATGGCCATACTATGAAGAATTCATGGTGTACCAGCTAAAAATCCATGTCTTACAAAAGTTCTGTAGTAATTCAGTTTCATTAGTTTCACATCTACTGCAAAATTGTTGAAGATAACTGTAAATTTTGATTGTATGCAACTTAACATTCCAAAGAAGCAAAAAACACTTACCTTGTACAAGGGGTCTTACATACCTCCACAGAGGGTCACAACAGTGTGATTACAAAGTCAGTCATCCATGTTGTTGACGCATGCTTAATGAGAGTCACAGATATGGGTTCAGAGGATACTGTTGCACTTTGTGTTTACTTAAATGTACTCTCCATTTCATACAATGGACCCTCACTAAGTTGAGATCAGTGTTCTCCCCCACTAAATAGAGAAAGCATGGTGCTAATACCATCCTTGTCACCCTGGTTGTCATGCTTGGCAGGTTTCTACCGTGCTTCAAAAGTATTCCACCATCCTTGATATGAGTTTTAGTAATCTTTGAATGACAATGTTATAATAATACTTTCACATGTCCATGTGTGTATGTGTTAAATATAAACATGTCAGAGTGTTGTTTCAGTGTTGGAGACATGCATATTATATGATGATCATTATGCAAATTACAATGTTATTTGCAAATTTATCATTGTCCTGGTAATCTACCCAGGGGGAGAACACTGGAGATCCACCAGCACAATTACCAGTATGATTTAACGTAGTTGCAATTAGTGAGGGGGCTATTCTATGTTCGGAACACACAAGGAAAAGGATACAGCAACAATAAACTGTGCTCTTACAAAATTCTGTACTGTATTGAAAAAGATATAATAGTGATATGCAAATTGTAGTTAAACATAACCCTGCCTCCTGATGGACTATGACAGAACCACTTCACCTTTTCATCATTCTTCCTCCATCCATGCATTGTGAACTCTTCTTCACATTATGCATGCAGTAATAGAAATAATGTACAACATTGTTATTTACGTCACAAGTACTTGAAAAAGTAAAGGGCAAATGAAAAAATGTGAACCAAATTAACATTCATAACTTAGTTGAAATGGCAAGTTAGTGAAATGTGACTTTATAGTAAGAGCCCACTGTATTTATGGTACCTTTTATATGGGGTCTTAATTACCTTCGAAGTTCCATACCCGTAACACTTCCCTTAATCATACTGTAGCACAACACAGAATAGAATCAATTCAAAGCCGACACACAATTTCTTTCTGGTTCTAAACAGATTTCCAGAAGGGAGGAAAATGTGCACCGACTAAAGATGGAACAGTTTAGTCTACAGGAACAGATAGCCAAATCTGAGGAGAAAATGGCACAACAAGACATGACAATTGATCAACTCAGACATCAACATAGAACTAATATGATGGAGATTGATGCCAAACATGAAGCCTTAGAGATGTTAAGGAGACAACTTGAAGATGCTAAACAACTCCATGGTGGTGCAAGGGAAGAGGTAAGTATATCAAAATGTGCACTGTCAGTTTCGTGATGTTTAGGTGTGTTTCAGAACTGACTACATAGACACTATCTGACATGTATTTCCTAAGATATTTTTAGAAATATTTATTTCTGTTAAATATGTAATTTTTTTTTTTTTTTTAATTTTTTTTTTTTTTTTTTTTTGGGAGGGGGGGGGGGGTGTTGCAAAATGCTTGAGTCATTGATGGATGGTTATGTATGTGTGTGTGTTTTGTTCTAGATTGGAAGATGTGAAGAAACCATTTCTGATTTGACCTCTGAACTCAACTCGGCACTCAGTAAGGAAGAAGTCCAGATGCATACAGTAAGAAATTTATTCTGTTTGTTTCTTTGTTGGGTGATCATCTGTCTTTTATTTGGATGGTTGCTTAGTTGTATGTCTGGCTGGATGGTGATATTTAGCTTTTTGGTTTAGTGGAATGCTTATTTCTCGGTAGTAAAGCTAAGAATTGTACTGAAAGGATAAGAATTGTACTAATTTGACTGTCGGTCAGTCGGTCGGTGAAAGATACCCAGAATAAGAAAGTCTGTCTCAATGTAAACATTTCAGGAAAGCACTAACTAAAAATGAACTGTATACTAATGAAATTCTGATGTGTTTTACAGCTAAAGGTGAAAGAAGACATCATTGGACAACTACAAAAAGATGTAGAAGGTTTACATCATCAACATAAAGATGTAGTGAAAAAGGTAATTATAGTAAATTCTCGAAATAAAAAATAATAACATTTTTCTCACGTGTCACAAATAATTGCGTATGGTACAAGTAAGTTTATGAAAAGCTGGCACTTAAGGAATTGTAACCCATCTTCAGAGCTAAATCCTCACATTCGTATATATGTCAGTGTGGTGTACATTTACAACTTATCTGTGTATACTAGGAAGTGATTAGATGTTTATATTCCCCAATATTTTTCTTTGTTCAGCCAAGGAAAATATGAGTAACCTAAGGGGTCTTTGTCACTACATGTCGCGAGACGAGTAGTGACAACCTTTAGGTCACGAGTATTTCCAGCTGAATAAAGACAAATATTATATTGGATCGGGGAAAAAAATAATTATACCAGCACCAGTAATATCAAAGAAAAATCGGGGAAAATAATGGCAATTTAGAACGTTTTGACTCATATTTCAAACACAGCAGAACCAGTGATGTATACACGCATTGCCATGTCATAGACGCACATTGTTGTGATGTAGAACAACCAGAGTATATATTCCATATTTTTGCTTTATGCAAGGTAAAATGAGTAAAGTCCTTCAATAACCCCTTTGATGTCCAACACTTGTTGGAAATCCAAGCCATTTTTTTCAGGTGCATACTAAGTGATGTGTTTTGATCTGTTTTGTAGTCTTCAGTCATATAGCTCACGTATTCTCCCAAGCCATACTACTTCAGTCGACAAAAAATTATTGAGTTTCACCTTATGGATTTATCAGGACTTATTCTTTGTTTTAACCCTTTTTTTCTCACAGCTGCAACAGAGAGATGATATGATACACAGACTGAGTACAGAGACTAGTAAACTGAAGACAAAACACCAAGAGAAAACAAGTGAGGTAAATGTTTTTACAATAATCACAAAATGTTTTTTATGGAGTAGTCAACTTGAAATGTGCAAATATTCAGTTCAAAACTTGGTGCTGCCATTTGTGTCTGAATGACTGAAGGAAGTTTTCAAGATTTGAACCATGAATGTACCCCAGTCAATTCAGCTGTATTACTTGGCACCTGGTAGGACAGAGGTTGTTATATGGAGGATTGTATCCAAAGTTTACTAAGACTGCAATAGTTTGTTCTCTCCCAAGGGAGTTGAGGAAGTATAATTAGAATTAAGTATAAACATAACTACATTACATTTAGAGATATATTTAGAAGTTCTACCTTCAAGATTAGAATTGATAGATTTATGAGAAAAGGAAATATCAAAACCGTGGAATCTCACTTTTTATTTAGTTTCAAAGTTTATGACCAAGCAGCAATGTCTAGGTAGTTTCTGTTGTTTTCACGACAACATCTCTTCTCAATGTGATTGCCAATAGGTACAGAAACAGTCTAACATGCTACAAAGACTTGAAGACTCCTTGACTAAGTCTCAGATTGATCTAGAAGAGGCAAGACGTCGCAGTGAAGAAGAGGTGAGGAATAAATTTGTAACTTCTTCTCTGTCCGATGTTATCACAAACACTCTCAGTTATACAGGAATTCTGCAATTTCATGGCTAACTGATGAAAACTGTATAGTCTACAGTAAATAGTGTATGTCCAGTGCAAGTACATTTTATGAACTCTGAAGAAAAAAATTGATGTTTTGTAGTTTGAGTACTTTTGAACTGAGAGTACAGACTGAATGTGTACTCTGTAATAAAAGACATCATTTTTTGTCGTGGGTAAAAATGATGAAAAGTTGATAGGTTTCTTATGGAGTCACCACATAGTAAGAGATAGGGGTACCGAGAATTGCTCTGCATCACCAGTTTGCTTTGATAGAGGGCGCACTGAGACAGACACTTGTTAATGGGGATAAAGAATGGTTCAAGGATATATCTATTTGAATGCTGTCACAGTGCAGTGCAAGGATTTTTTGTGCATTGGTGGTGCATCAAATTATCTATATTCCTCTTCAGGTCAAGTTCTTGTAAAAGGTAATGGCTGTGGCAGGAGTAGGGTTGAGAAGGTACACTGGTCACCACATAGTAAGGGATAGGGAACACCAAGTTTGGTGCATCACAACAAATTCTTGGTATCTGCGATTACATTTTACTTCATACTAGGGGGTCAAAATAGAACAAAAAGGTTGACTTATTCTCACATCCCATAGTTGTGAATGGAGTGGAGCAGAAGTTATAATGTTGACCAAGAAATTGAGTAGTTGTTATTTTTATGACAAACCTAGGTGGTAGAATTCTCTTGCAGGTACCAAGAATTTCTCTGCATCAGTTGCCTCTCCAGTTTGCTCTGATAGAGGGTGCACTGAGACAGACACATTTTAATCGGGCTCAGGGATATATCTATTTGAATGCTGTTACATCTGGTGTGATGTAAGGAAGGTATAGCTATGGATTGGTATCTGTATCTGACCACTCATACTCTGTGATTGCATGCTTAAGATTTCAATTCCTGTTATTTATGAAAAGCATGAAGGTGAACTGGTGGCTTATCTGGTGGTCTTGGATAAAGTTATAGAGATTTTGTTTTTAAAAATTTTAGTACACCCATACTTAAGACATCCTCATAACCTTTCATAGGTTGGTATAAGAACTAGAAATCTTGTGAATGTTACAAAATCATGGACATTCTCACAGGCCTGTATATGGTAATGTTTGAATCTCATGGTCTTGGATTACCATCAGTGGAACTATTATGATCAAATAAGAGCACCCTTTTGTCCAGGATAAACTTTTCCTGCCAGCTTTTTTCAAATCCAGATTTTAATCAATATTGGCCTTGAAGAATATGTTGAATGAATTCGATTGGGTGATCAAATCAGAGTCTTTCAATATATTATCATAGATCTAACACAGAGGGTGTTAATATGATCTCGGCAACACACCACAGTACTTTGATGAAAGCGCATGCAAAGAGTTTCCTGTGGTCAACTGTAGAGGGTGTCAATATCATCTCAACAACACACCACAGTACTTCAATGTTAGCACATATAAAGAGTTTCCTGTGGTCAACTGTAGAAAGGGTTAAAAATAGACAATGGTAATTCAGATAGATTGCACTTATTGACTTTCATTGAAAGCCACTTTGCTTTGTCCCATTTGATTTGCTTTTACATACTTCAGGGGGTCCATGGTCATATGTTTTGATCTTATTGAGTGATCGTTGTTTTGAGTGTTATGAGCTAACAGATCGTTGAGTATTATGAGCTGGCAATAATTTTGAGCAGTCACTTGTCATGAGCTTATGGGTCACTTGTTATTTACTTTTTAAAGTTAGGTGGTCTCCTGTGATTATTAGTTTGAAAGTTAAGGGCTCAAGAGTTGGGGGGGGGGGGGCACCAGTCATTGGTTTTGAAAGGTTAAAGATATTTAATTTTGTCATTATTCTATACATTTGTAAAGTCAACATTTTATTTGTCACATTTCCAAGAGTTAGAGGGTCTCATTCATTGGTATTGGAAATCAGGGATGTCAATTGTTTGTTCCTTCAGAGTTAGAGGGTTACATTGGTTTTGAAAGGTTGGGGGGTCATTTGTCTTGTTTCAGAGAGTTAGAGGGTCATTTTGGTTTTGAATGACTTCTTTTTTTTTTTTAGAGAACTAGGGGTCACTAGCCATTGATTTCAAATGGTGATATACAATATTATGTCTCAAATATTGGCTGTTTTCATTGTCACAGTGGTGGTTTGTTGGTTGTACTAATATAATGGTGGACGGTATGCATGAATTATGGTGATTCGACTCCTTTTATATGTAGGCACGTTTTGTATGTGTAGACCATTTTGGTCACTTCTTAGCTATGAGTAAACATGCATGGGCTCGTTACTCATTCCTTCTCTGTCTATCTTTCAGTTAAATAGAATATGTATTCATTACGTGCATGTCTATAAATATGAAAACTAGTTTGTTCTGAGTAGTAAAAGTATCTGTAGCAAAGACAAGACAAGACATTCACTGTGTTAACGTTTCTTTCATTTCTCTCGCTATGAAAATTACTAACTTTTTTTTCTTTTCATTTCTTTTCTTTTACTTTGCTGCCATTAATGTGGACATGTTTGCTTCTTCGCTTTTTATGTCTTTCTTGACTGATATGTAGTTGTTAGATATGGTCAGTTTACGATGTAAGGTTGTCTTGGCAACAGGAGTTCTAAAGATGATAGGGGATCAGTACGAAACTCCAGATGATAACAAAGATGCAGAAACTGAGTAGAAACATAGAGAGTTAGCTATGGACTTTTATAAGTTATGAACTTGCCAGCAAATTGTAGGACCATATTTTTAGACACCAATTATCATCATAGTAGTGTTGGGGGCTATGTCGTGGAACAGAGAAGACTTGTTTTAGATGTAACATTATTTTTTGGGAAAATTGAGTTTACAAAATCAGGGTGATTAAATCTACCATGGACTTCAATTTTTAAAAAGCAATTCGTCGTAAACCACAGCACTGTCTTATTTCGCAGTGTTGCGGAAGAAATAACAGCTCTGGTTTGTGAGAATGAAAAAACATGGCATTATCTACTTTTGGACATTAAAGGGGCACAGTCTGTATAGTCAGTATTATTTTTGCTTGTTACTTTTATGTCATACATCCTTATATTCCAGCTACTTAAGATGAATTATTTGTCTAGCCACTGGTGCAGCTAATAGGTGTTCAAATATGACATATAATATTTAATTATGACATAATATTTTGGTTACCAAAAAAAAGTAAATGCTTCGACCTTGGTTGCCTAACCTCTGTGTGCATACTTTAAGGTCACCTGTAGCACCCAGTGTTAATGCTGATATACCCCTAGTAAGTTTTAGTATATGGTATACTTGAGTATTTTTGTAAATTAACCTTAGCTGAAAATGGGTCTTCAGTTACAGCTTGTGTTGCAAAGTAACGAGGCAATTATTTGCCAAATGTTTAGAAAAAAGTTTACAGGGTCAAGAATTTTTTGCATGGGTCCTAAAATTTAGAATTATAGTAGTCTATGTACAAAAAGTTTGCAACTTCAGGTATTTTCACTTGGGACAAGAATATACAACATCAGGGAAATATTGGCTATACATGTATATCGTACTATTGTAGTAGCATGAATTGTAACAAATGGTACAGTAGGTGAAAAGTACTGATAAACCACAAAATACCAAAAAAAAATTTAAAAATAGAGGGATAGAGGGATTAAAGTGATATTGCTAATTAAAATGTGTTTGTTGTTCATAAAATTATTTGTTCTTTAATGTGTTGAACACTAAGTAACATACTATTTACTGTAAACTATATACATCACCATTAAATGCTATTTGGATCTCAATTCCTTCCTAACAGCTCAATTAGCTTAATTGTCGACCACAGAAAATGTTTCAAATTCACAGCATGCATTGACTAGGATATTAAAGTGGCCATATGGATGAGAATTGGGGTAAATTGTTTCATGGTCAAAGAGAGTGACTCCTGTGAAGTAGGAGAGGAAATGTAGCTGTTTGTCTTTTCAAAGGGCAAATTTAATATATTAGGGGTGTTCAATCTGTTCAAATTTACCTGTCCAAATTACTTCATTTACTTTTTAAAATGTCAGACAGACAGGTGTTGCATGTTTAAAGTTTTGATGCACAGACGGATTTGTAGGCTATTTTAGGACAAGCCATCAATCGGATGCAGACTGTGTACGTGTAGGGGTAGACAGATGACATTTCATCAGAGTGGTACTAAAACTGTGATATGTGGATTTATTTTATTGGTTTGTATCTGCTCCAATGTAGTTAGCGTTAACACATTTACTCCACAAATACTAGAAATTAATGATTGTACATGTTTTATCAGGAATTATGGTGTAGAGCAAATTTTTGAGTCATCATGAAATGTAAATCTGTTTATTCATGGACATTGGGACTGTGCACACATCATCTTCATGCTCTTTTTAAAAAAACAAACAAACATAATAACTAGAACCTCACCATCCCCCATTGGGATCAAAACCACCAGATCCCCTCAACCTTCACCATGACTGTGAATGATGGGGAGGGGGGCTGTGCATAGTTATAACGTTTTGGCAGATTATGACAAAATAACAGACTGAAGCTTATTACCATTAAACGGATCATTTCTGTAAGTATTTAAATATGCATGTTTGCTTTGTATATAATGGTTTATGTAATATATAACATATATAATGTCAATCCAAAACATTTATAAGGTTTGATGGTGTCTTTACACTGTATTGTATGTTATATACAGGTTAATTATTGCACGTTTATTTATTATGAAATAAATAAAAACTCGGTTTAACACAAAATCTGCTTTACTTTTGCTGTATTATTCACTTTGTGATATTTTGTACATGTGTGCATATAGGTAAATATTGTGTTGTAAAGTGAATATCAAGGACTTTTAATACATTCTCACTTGTAATTAATAAAGGAATGGGTTGATGTAGGCTTTAAAACTCTCAGTTACTGTTACGTAACTTTTCACACTTTTTGCATGTTCCACCAAACCTTTACCAGGAACTGTTCAATCCATCATCCATAGCTAAATTACCTCTTCACTAATCGTTTATGGTATTGTGTACACTTGCTTGATGTCTGTATGTAAACAGTTGTGAATCAAGTATTAACCCAATTGGTTGGATGTGTGGGTTTGATCACATAGTCACAATATATGCTGTAGTAAGTACAACAGCTTCATGTTCCCCATGAGGGATTATTTGAGGGGGGTGTATCGCCCCTCTGTTTACTGGGCTGCCCCTTTATTTGTGTTGGCTGTTACATAGACATGTTGGAAAAAGAGCAAAAATTATTAATGAAGTTCCCGTTACAGCAACTTTGGATTGCCAGAGATAAGTTGAAATGCAATATTCAATATGATTACACTATTTCACTCCTTTTCAGATATAATTTCCTTCAATTCAACACAGTGTAGCATCTTTATCCATCTCTTCTGATTTGTCATCCGGTATTTGGATCAATTTCAAAATAAAGAGAGTCTGCCCCTTTACATTATGTGTTTCCATACAGTTCTTCTATCTTCTCAGTCATGTCTTTTCTGTGTTACATTTTATCAGTTTTCTGAACAGAATCATGCAATATTTTCTCTGTTTCATTTTGTCAGCTTACTGCAAAGGAGAATGCCATAAAGTCATTGAAAGAAGACTTGGCTGAGTCCCAGTCTCAATACACAGCGTGTTATGATGAGGTATGTTCATGCATTATACTATCTCAAATTTAGAGGGGCATAGGCTTAGTTTATACATGGAAGGAAGAGGGTCATTTTTATAGTATTTTGATAACTGAAACATATGACTCTGGTACAGTAAAGCCTTCAGTTTACTAAGATGGGTGCAAAGTAAATATATCGTTCTTCAATGTGGTAGACTACACAAGTGGGTGATAGCAGTTCCTCTGTTGTGTGAACCTAACCACCCTGTGATCAAGATAGTATAAACAGTGGAAGATTCAAAACAGTACACTGCAAGTTTACAGAATTAGCTTACAGAGAACCACACTACTTAGACTATAATTAAACCAACATCCATTCAATCGCTTATCACTGTTTTATCAACATGTTGTGACAATAGTTTTAATTTGTGTCTATCGTTGTAAACCGAAGACTCAGTTACCAGAGTACTATTTATCCATCACGTGTTAATGACAACGCTCAGACCTGGTATTCAGGATAAACAATTCTATACCAGCTAGGGTAACATTTCACCGTCATAATTTAGTTTTATGTATACAAAATATCAGAGGAATCCTTAGTATTATGTCATCAACTTTACTGATGCTCAGAAGATGGTTTTTAAGGCCATTGAAGGCATGTATTAACATAAATGTAGACTAGTTGAATCAAGGAGTTATGTTTTACCCATGTCAAATGGGTCATATGTTCAGTTAATACTGCCATTTTAAACTTGGCAACTTTTACCATCTGTTTGAATATAGGTTCTTCAACAAGAAGAACAGGTAGAAAGACTGAGAGAAGAGAACTCCAGACTAACATCACAGACACGCAGAGATGCAGATGAACTGCTTCACCTCGCTGAACAAGTCCAACACCTGGAACTAGAGTTGACCATAACTCAAGAAAAACACAGAACTTGTCAAAAAGAAGTTGGAAATCGTGATCACCAAGTGTTGAAACTACAAACTGATCTCGACACAACACAGCAAAAATACACTGGTAATTTAGAGGAGGTAAGGTGGTGAACACATGACCTTTGACATGGCTTGACCTTTGACATAACTGTACCCTACAAATGCATGATAAGACTGATAGGAGAACAATTGTGACCAATCACAACTGATTTGAACAGTTTGACTCAACACCTTCCTAACAATTTGATTATATTATACTGCCTGTAAGCCAAAAACATGAATAAAAATCAGGCTACTTCCAGTCTTAAAATATGTAATCTTTGCCACACAAAAAGTCATATTCCAAATGCACAAGAAAGTATAGATACACACTAACTCATTTTTATCCTTGAAATTATAATAATTGCTATTTTTTCAAAGAAATTGTACAGTCAGACAATTGATAAAAAAAAATGTGGATACTCCTGTTATGTGTTTAATTCAGAAATAATATTTTGTTGTTTGTCCAAAACATCACCTTAATTTTTGAGTCTTGATTTTATATTGATGTATGCTACTTGATTTCTAACAAATTTAATGTGTCTTTTAATATACTACTGCTGTATAGTGATAAGTATATAAGTGAAGGTTTGATACTTGTTTATCTGTCATCTCTCTTAGTCACTTACGGTACTAACAATTAACTCTCGATAGTTGAGGTATTTTCATGATGCAGCAAAGTATCAAATAAAGGACCTATTAAATTCTCAGTATGAATCTATGACTTCTTAGAAGACTTCAATCTTTTTGATCAGCTGAGAGAAGAAAACACAAAGTGATATGTGTGATCAAGATTTATACCAACCAAGTTACTACATTCTAGTGCTACAAAACTGATGACATCACCAACATGTGTTGTCTTGATTTATCATGGCTTCTTAGTGCAATCAAGCTGATGACATCACCAATATGTGTTGTTGTGATGTGTGATGGCTTCTGAGTTCAACAAAACTGATGACATCACCAATATGTGTTGTCGTGATGTGTGATGGCTTCTGAGTACAGCAAAACTGATGACATCACCAATATGTGTTGTTGTGATGTATGATGACCTCTCAGTATATCAAAACTGATGACTTCACCAATATGTGTTGTCTTAAACATATGATGGCTTCTTAGTGAAACAAAACTGATGACATCACTAATATGTGTTGTCTTCATGTACGATGGCTCGTCAGTACGACAAAACTGATGACATCATCAATATTTGTCAAGTTGTCTCAATATATGATGGCTACCTCTCCATGAGTTGTGGCTCTCATGGTTGCAAGGACGATGTTGAAAATTAGTACTTTGCTGGATTTTTGAAATTACCTTGTTGTAATGCATCTCATACTAACAACCATTCAAGACAATTTTCTTTCTTGATCTACAATCTACTCCGACATCTCCTACTTTATGAAAATCAAAAGACAGGTGAATCCCTTATCATATCACCAGATATTAAAATGATGAGGGGTGGAGTTTATTTGACTGACCTTAATTAACATACTGAACTTTAAACTGTGGGGGTCAAAGGTTATATTTGGTCGGCGGGTGTTTTTTTATAACTGACCAATCGTAATCTGTTCTGTCTTCTTCACTGACCAGCTGAAATTGCAAGAAGAAGAAGTCAAACGACTTCAAACTCAACTGAAAAAATCACTAGCTGAGATGAAAAACTTAAAAGATTTACTGGAAAGTAATGAACACAAGGTTTGTTTTATTTGTTTACTGAATGTGTCAAGTTTTTGTGACGTGTTTTGTGGAGACATGGTTTGGATTTCATTTCCTCCCTGGGTTTGTTGCACCTCTCAATGTCAACTCTCTATCTACCTATACTATTGTATAATACATTGGGGTTATTTAGGGTCGGGGAGGTTTTTTTTTGTGGTATTTTTTATTTCTCTATGAAATTTATTTTTGAAATTTTACATTTTTGCGTTTGTTTAGCGAATTTCAAAATGATATCAGTTTTACTTTCTTTCTTTTTTATTTGAAAATGATTTTTGAGTATTTTTTGTCAAAACTGATATTTTAAACTTCTGAAACTGTCAGTAAGAAGGATCCATATCAAAATTTTTTAAATTTTCAATATTTCATTCTGCTGATTTCTCATGTAGTGTATATTTGTTCAGGTTATCTCTTTTTAAAAAAAATAATACTGCTGTGGAAACCAAGCTTTCAGCTAAGAGAGATACAAACTTAAACTATTGTTGTTCAGTGTGGTAGATTACTCATTTTTGGCGATAGCTGTGCCTTTGCTGCGCAGATATAATCACCCTGTAATCAAGATAGTGTAAACTCTGAAAGTCTTCAAAAAAGTACATTGTTTAGTCACTTGAGAAAAAACTTGCTATCAGAAACACCACCCTTCTGTGAGTGTAATTAAACCAATGTCCATCCAATGGTGTATATCAACATGTCACAACAATAGTTTTAGTGTGTGTCTATCTTAGTTAGCCGAGAACTCCACTGTCATAGATTTAGTCAAGAATATCACATAAAATGTGTTGAATTCACTCTACATACAATCACTTGAATTTCATTCATGGTAAATTCCCTCATAGTCATTTCCCTTTTGTACAAAAATCTGTCTCTCCTCATCTTAGCTGTTAGAAAGTTTACTCTGTGTAGGTTGATATTGGTAGGTGCAAACCTCAGGTAAGACATGACTAGACACACTATGTCCCACACACTCTGTTCATTCATTGCTGTGATTATTTTATCTCATAAAGGATGTAAGGTATATCAAATTTTTATTTGGCTTTATGGTGATGGTTTCAATGGGAATTAGCGAATTAGAGCTTCCTGCATGTACAATTTGATGGTGATGGTTTCAATGGGAATTATAGCTTCTTGCATTGTACAATTATCTATTGACACATTTCGATACAAGGTAGTAATGTACAGGCAACCAGAAAGAAAACTGGCTATTTCCGTAAAGTTCAGACTATGTCTTGAAACCCTCCTATTGCAAGTTTGTAGATTGGTTGACCTTGTACATCTACAGGTTATGATTAATTGATGGAATTTTCACTTACCAATACAAACTACAAAAGCACTCAAATACACACAACATACATACGTACGTACATATGTTACATACATACATACATACATACATACATACATACATACATACATACATACATACATACATACATACATACATACATACATACATGCATGCATGCATGCATGCATACATACATACATACATACATACATACATACATACATACATACATACATACATACATACATACATACATACATACAGCTACACAGAAGATATACACGCATCCACATCCACATACAACATACATATAAAACGAATATACAGTCAGTCAGACAGACCACACACACACACACAACATACACTGCACACCCAAACAAAACTTAGACACATACACATACACAATCATACACATGCACATACATACACATACACGTACACAATCATACACATACACATACACATACATGTAATGCCCACACAGCATATACACTTCAGCAGGTAAGCCCTAATCATAAATGATCGTACCGTATACCCTGCATTACAAGTGAGTACATGTTATATTTGATAATTATTACCTTATAAATCCTCTATCTCTCATATTCATTCTCAATGCATATTCACAATACATCATCTTGTCAATGTAGTTGTCGTTAGTAACTTTAGAATTTAGAATGTTAAACTTTAGCTATTACACTTTCAAAAATTGAATGCATTTATTTGATAGATGGCTACAGATGAACGCACCATACAAAATATGCACCATGATCAGCAGATATCAAATCAAGAGGTATGTCTATGTGTACATATATGTGTGTGTGTGTGTGTGTAATTGTGTATGTGTATGTGTGTGCGTGTATGTATAATCATTGTATGTATGCTAATATCAATGTTAATGTGTATCTATGTGTTTGTATGTATGTATGTATGTATGTATGTATGTTGGTATGTATGTACGTATGTACGTGCGTGCGTACGTACGTACGTACGTACGTACGTACGTACGTACGTACGTACGTACATACTCACGTGTGTGCGTGCATGCACGCATGTGTGTATGTGTGTGTGCATGTGTGTGTGTGTGTGTGTGTGTGTGTGTGTGTGTGTGTGTGTGTGTGTGTGTGTGAGTAGATGCATATGACTGGGTGGTTAGGTGGGTGGATTGATGGATGATTGGATGGATGGGTAGGTGGGTGGCTGGGTGGATTGATAGATGTGATCTTGTTAGGTATATTTGCGTAGGTGTATGTTATTGTGTTGTCATTTTCACAATAATGATAATGACTGCCGACAAGGACAACGATAAACAAAGATAAGAAGTAACATGCGTATATTTCACGTCTTGTTTCAGATAACCAGTCACAGTAGAGCAGTTGATGACTTGAAAGGAGAACTACAGACTACAAGACACACTTACCAACAAGAACTGAAGATACAGAATGAAGAAATAAGACAACTGAAAGAGGAACTAAATGACTCTAACGTCAGACTGACTGACAGCGATATTCTGAATAACCAATTGAAAGATAGAATTAATGACTTGTCGGGTGATTTACACAAAAGTCAAGATTTACATAAATCAGCCATGAGTGAGGTACGTTCACATCTTTATCTAGTACAACTGTGGCACCTTTAGTTTCAGCGAGCTCGGTAAAATCAAACTATTACTGCAGCATGCTGTAGGTCACAAACAGGTGATAGCAGTGCCATGGTGGTGTGGATATGACTGCGCTGTATTTTAGATATTGCATATATACACAAAGTCCGAAAAATGTATGCTAGAAATCTACTGTACTGTATATGTCTTGCTATTTACTGAAACAGACAGTAGTTGAGTATGTCACCAACATGCCAGAAAAAACTGGGAAATGATGATGTATTCTAAGAAGGATAATAGTAGTCAAGTATCATGGCCCTCTTCCAAAAGCTTCTGCCAAACAGCACTCCTAGTGGCCAAACTATGCAATCTTTTGTTTTTCCAATAACGGAATATGTCATATTTTTTTGTGTATTTTAGATCAGCCACAAGAACCAGACTCTTGACCACCAAGACAAAGCCTTGGCAGACACTAGACAGAAAGTCATGATATTAGAAAATGAACTGCAACAAGCCAGATATAAAATTGATGACTACGAGAAGAACATTGAAAACCTGAGATGCCGTTACAGTCAGAGCGTTGCACAGATTGGAAAGTTAGAAACAAACTCATCGTCCAGTATTCAGAATTTAGAGGAAAGATTATCCCAGGCAAACTGCAAGGTACTAATGATTCTCTCTTTTTCCAGAGTTCCAAGTACAACCCATAACACCAAAGGAAAGCTTTTTTTTTTGTATGTACCACAATTGTTTATAGCATCCGTATCAAGTGTAAAAGTATACTGTTTCATTTGCTACTTGACCACATTAGAAAGGTCACATGCTAGGCTTGTAAATAAACCAATTGAAACAGTATACTTTTACACTTGATATGAATGTTATAAATGAGTGTAGCACATAGAGGAAGTGGTTTACTTCAGTGTTACTTGTTGTACATGTAAGAGTTTATTGTTGTAATCATGCCCCATAATACCACCCTAAATATGATTGGTCAGTCAGTATTAATAGTTTAAAAGAGGCAAAAAAAATTCAAGTTTTTGCATTAATGGTGGGGCTTTGCATTCATAATACAGAATTATCAACTGTTGTCAGAAGAATACTGTGTACTATTTGACTTATTACATAATATAAGCTCTTGTCAATCATGATACTCTCCGACTAAATACAGGGGGTTTGTGACATCATTTCTTCCCTTCTGCTGAGTTTTTAATGTATTTTTTTATTTTTTGCATCAGAGCCAAAGTATAGTGTCAGTTGTCGGGACACCTTAATGTACAGTGGTTTCTCCAACATTTGTCATTTAACTTTGTATTGCGAGCTGTGTGATGCATAAACATATGAACTCAACTTATCCCTCATAAATGTGTTTTGTACTTCAGATAAACGAAAAAGATGAATCTCTGGGAAAACTGAAGTCGGACGTTGCTAATTTAGATCAGCAACTGAAAGACAAACAGAGACAAGTACAGCGATGCGATGAACTTGTTGATGCATTGACACAAGATGTACATAAAACTCAAGAAGACTTACAGATTACCAGAGAGAAAGTTATACATTGTGAAGAAGTTATCACTAATCTGAAAGGGAAGCTGCTTGAAAGGCAACAAGAGGTATGTGTGTTGTCTTTGTATTATACTTATGACAACCAAATGTAAGAAAAAAGAGAGTAAAATGATAGTAGTTTGAACAAGTAGTTAGGTAGACTGAACTTGAAAGTCTTCCAGACTTAATTGGATGTGAAGATCTGTCTTGCAATCAGTTACGAATCACTTATATTGAACATAGTGACCTTTTGTCACTCTCTTTTAGTAACCAATCACAAGCCTTGACTGTGTTGAGTTTGTCATGGTTTATCAGTAACCAATCACAAGTACTGACAGTGTTGAGCTTGATATACTTTCTCAGTAACCAATCACAAGCATTCAATTGGCAATGTTGAGTTTGTCACGCTTTCTCAGTAACCAATCACAAGCATTGGTAGTGTTGAACTTGAGATGCTTTCTCAGTAACCACTCACATATATCGATAGCAATGAACTCATCTTGGAGATTTCACCATCACATCACTTTGATGTTTACTGGGTAGGCTTTCATTAAATGACTGATAACATTGTTGCAGCACTATACAGTAATATAAGGAAGTAAAAATCAGCTGCGATCATCTATTTCCTCTCCAAAATTATTATTCATCTAATTTGCTAAATTTTCTCCTGGCTTGCTAAAGGATTCCACTTGTAAACCCTTGTAACTAATATTGCATATCAGTGAGTCATCCTTTCTTTGTCTTACTTTGCAGTCAAGCCACCATGAAGAGAAAGCCAGACACTTACATGCTGACTTGATGTCATATCAAGAAAACCATCAACACACTATTGATGAGGTAAGTATGATGTTAGTTGGGTGCTGTTGTCAAGGAAACCCTAGACAAACTGGAGAGTCCTATAAACCGAGTTGACAAGTAGTAAATATGACCAAAGACAACTGATTAAGATGTTTCTAAAATGAAAAAATACATTATGTTGACTTCCATTCAACAGTAGTTATTTCATAGGTGAGATATCAGAACATCCACACACACACACACACACACACACACACATACACACACACACACACACACACACACACACACACACACACACACACCCTACCCTTACCCCATCCCAAAAGTGAAAGATACTACAAAACTCTGATTACAACTATTAGAAATGAACCAAAACTAGTTTATAAAATAAAAGCATTCCCTAGTGGCCAAACTATGAAATCTTTTGTCTTTCTGATAAATGGAATATGGCACATTCCTTATATCCAGGACGAGACTGCCCCTAGTGGCCAAACTGTGTAATCTTTTGGGGGGGGTTTCTGATAGCATATCTTGACTTTTGTTCATCATTCTAAATTTCCTAGGTGAGAGATAGAGATGATTTTATAAGGCAACTTGAAGATGATCTGAGAGAACTACAAGCAGATAAAGAACATAAGGAACAAGAGATGGAAGAACTACATTCCACGGTGTCTGAACTGACTGATGACTTGAAGAACGTCAAAGAACAAAGAAACGGTGCTTCCAAAGAAGTACAGAGACTTGAACAGACATTAAAACAACTCCAGCTGAATTTCGCATCACAACATCAAAAACACAAGACTGAAGTAAGACATTGAATTTGTTCTCACATCTAGAACAGAACAAAGTGGCAAGAAAGTGTCAGAAAGTGTTTCATGAAAAACACAAGACAGGGTATACACATTATGAATTTGACAGACTTAAAACCACAGATGTGAAGATCAACAGTGAATAGAAGTCAGACATGAATACTCGGCCCATAGTTTTCTTATTGTATTGCATGTGTTATGGTTTCAATGTAGACCAAACTTTGTAGAGGTAGATTCTCTCCAGACATGGACACTTGGATAATTCACACATACACTCTTTGACAATATAAATAAACTTATGCTGATGATATTATAGACAAGAGTTTCTTGCTAGTATTCTTACAAAGAATCAAGTTTTTAACCAACCAAGCCATGTCTTGTATATATACATCCATATGCTGTTTCAATCTTCATTCATTTCATTATTATCAATACAAATTCCAGCTCTTCAAACTAGAGGAACAAGCAAGCCGTCTAGAAGCTGATCTGATGGACTCCAGAGAAAGAAATCAACTACTTGAAGGAGAAATAACCAGGAAAAATGGAAATCTTGCCAAGTCAGAATCAGATTTGTCATCCGCAAGGGATAACATCAAGGCAAAAGTGGATGAGGTAAATTATTTTATAACTCACTCAAGCCAAAACTGAACATATAGTTCTAACAAAAAAATGAGATTTATATATACCCTGGTTATTCTACATCGCAACAATGACCATCTACATCATTGGGTTTGTGCTGCTCAAAATAAGTATCAGTCATAATTTCGAAAAATTGATATTAATTTTGATATTTCATAAATTTTGTCTTTGCAGGTATAATTATATCATTCCCAAAATTTGTCTTCATCCAGCAGGAAACTACTGTCACTTTTTGTCTTTTGAGTCATAGTAACAAGGCCCCTTAAGTC